>NC_050445.1:62803114-62841861 GCF_903995425.1 Onychomys torridus
TCTCTAGGTATATTCACCATAAGAGTGTATGTAACATGTTCCTTACTGGAATCTGAGAGTCAAGAACAGTGACTGAGACAGAGTAGGAACTGAGCAAACAGATGTTCAGTGAGCATGTGAATATCTATATTGTGGGACAGGGCAGCTTATTAATCCTCCATGTAATAAGATGGAGAAGCTGGAGTGAAGAGAAATACAAGGCAGAGCTAACTTGGCTTAGCAAATGGCTGCTTTAGAGTTCGAAGCTCCCTACAATTTGCTTAAAACAGCTCAACGTCTTCTGGGGCCCTGAGTGTAAATGTCGCATGTCAGGACTCAGACTTGTTCCATTACATGTTTGGTGTCTACACAAAGGGAGTGAATACAAAGATATGCTGAACAGGTTCCACAGTGAGAGAATGGGACCAGTCTCTCAAAACCTCAGACCTACCCCTTCTGAGAAGTCAGAAAGGTCACTGCTTTCAATCTCACAGCAGTTAACATTACAGAGTGAAGACAGGAAGGTAGGGACCTTTTTGAGGCTGATAATTCCCAGAATTAGTTGGTTTGTTTCCTTTGGCATATTTACTTTTCATGCCCACTGAGTTCACTAAGTTGTTACTCAACCTCAGGTATTTGATTAGTGCTAGAAGTTCATTGTGTAGCTGGGAAATAACTGTTATTTATTTTAAAGCATTCACATGCTCAGAGATTTCTTGAACTTCTGTTGACATGTGGACATCTGGGACACACCCCAAATTTTCTCAGTAGAGATTAGCTTGCTTTCGGTCACTGAAAGGGACACTATAGATGTTTACCTCCCGTTATAATTCAGTATCTTCTCTTTTGAGAGGGGATGCTGGTGAGGCTGAGAAGACCATTGCAGAAACATCCATATTTCCCTCTGAAATCACTGGGTTACCCCACCCCCCATTTGAGTTTCAGTTTCTTCAAAAACAGAAGAATCTAGCATTGGTGTTAATGACCCATTTGATGAACATGCAAAACACCTAAAGAAAACACTTGCACAGTAGTACATCTCTATATAGTCCCAACCACTCGGATATGGAGCCTAGAAGTTCAAGATAAGTCTGTGTCACATAGCAAGACCCCATCTTAAGATTAAATCAAAGCCTTGGGCGATGATCAGGGTTTTAAAGAAGTATAGTAATGGTTATAAGAAAAGTAAACTTCTTGGAAATTACATCTTCCTTTGAAATTATCCCTACCCACTCCCATTTAGACAACACTGTGTATCTTTATGTCGTGAATCATCCTCACATGGATTCCACTGTGGAGATATTTAAATTTGAAGAACAGCAACGTTCTCTCATCCACTTGAAAACTATAAAACACGAACTTCTCAAGAGGTACGGAATTAAAGCCTGTGGGCTTCTCTTCACTTCACACTGCTGCTGTGTGCATCATTAGCTTTGGTTCCGCAGCAGGCATTCTTGAAACCTTTGTTTTACAGCTGTGTTTTCCTCTGAAGTGTTCCAGAGCTTCCCTGGGCGGGACCTCAGTAGAAATTGCTGTGTTCAGTATTGAATGTCTCTATATTTTGCAGCTTCTTGAGAGCTCTTTAATCCTATAAAGGTGCTCAATTAGATTCCCAGCTCTAATTTCAACCTCTTCCCACAGCAACTCAATACTGTGCTCTCTTTAAACGCCTACTCCCTCTCCCAGTTGTCCAGGTAGGTTGTATTCTTCAAGCCTTACCCACTTGGTGTTAGAACCAACCTCCACATGGTTTATTTCTTTGTACCCAATCTTTAGAAAAAGAATTTGATAAAAAAAAATCAAACAAACCAACCTGTGGGCACTTATAAAACTTACCTTTATTAAATGTTGACTGTGTACCAAGTGCTATGTCAAAATGCTTTCACTGAATTTTCACATAGCATTTAGTAACAAACAAGAGGAAATTGAGTCTCAGAGAAGTTGTGGGCCAGGCAGGTTTCGCAAGTCAGTTTGTGATTGGCATCAGCATCAGGTCAGCCTAGGTCCATCAGAGTTCCAAACTGAGTTCTTAATTTGCAGTGATCAACATCATTCTTACTGGATTTAGAAAATTAAAATTTTTAGTGGATAGTCAATTTTGGGTCTTAAGTAATAAAGGGTTTTTCTATTATGAAGTGAGCACATCACCAGGTTCTGAGTCACAGTGGGTCAGAACTCACAGCACTTCTGGGGCATGGGAAAAGTCACTAAATTGTGCCTCAATTTCACAGTAAAATGAGGATGTTTCTCGTTGACTGGACTTACCTCAGTGGTGGATTATGAGGCTCATAGACCCTCACAGGAGGAATCCTAGAAAACACCCCTTATGGGAAAACATTATGAAGGTGCTCAGTTCCTAGAAAACTTAAGTTAGATCAGCCTGAAGTAAAGAAAGGGGAATGTGATGAATTGAATTAGGACCGACAAAACTGTAAAATATTTCCCAAGTCATCCAGATTTCACTTTTCTAAAATTTTATATAAAAATATATGTTTAAATCCCTACCATACAAACCTCAGAATATGACCTTACTTAGAAAAATACCTGCAGAGGTGTTTGAAGACGAAGCTTTACTTTGAACTATAACGTAAGATGTATTCTTAATCCAGTAAGAAGGCAGAGGGATACAGAAGACAGGCACCCAACGATGGATACCATACCAACACAGGAGTGAGAGATCTACAAGTCAGTGAATGCTACCTCAATCTGGAAAAGTAAAAAACCAGGTCTTTCCACAGAAACTTGGGAACCTGGCTCTGCTAATATGACTGGGCTAACTCCTTTATTGCATATGTTTACTCTGTAGAGCTGTGTTATAATAACTTTTGCTGTTTTAATCTGTACAGTTGATGGTAGCTTGTTAGGACCGATCCAGAAAACACTTATATGGGGAAGCTGTGAAAATGCCTTGTCAAGTCAATCATTACAAGGTGCAGTTATTACACAGCTCAAAAATATTGGGGTTACCCTGAAGAGGCAACATAAACCTTGTTTCACAATGATCTGACCCAGATAAGAAAGAGAGAAGAGTTCATTCTGCAACCTCCTCTCCTCTCAGTCAAAGGTGACCCAGGAGGCCTTCTCACCCTTACCCTGCCCACTTATGTGTGAACAAGTCAAACTGGGTGGTATCCTGTGTTTTGACAGCAACATAGTGGGAGACAAGAGGCCAAGTGACAGGGTAAAGCGCTGCAACGTGGCACCTGTGGGAAATCTGTTAGACTCTGTCTCTCCAGCATGGGTTGAATTTGCTCCTATTTGGCCGTGGAAAGAGGCAGGTGAGGCTGCGAGGCTCTAAGTTAGAGCTTGAGAGGGACTGTGGAACACACATTGAGCAGCAAGTACAAAGGGCAAGATAGTGTCACCAAAGGAAACTAAGGGAATTTAATGCAGGGCACCAGGCAAACCTTAAATATAATTTATGGTGTCATTAGAGATCTTTTGGAAGAAGGGGCACTTAGGATGAGTCAGGAAGGATGAATAGGCCAGTGACAGGAGACACTGCATGAAAATTGCAAAATATTTCCTTTCCTCATCCAAATTGTCCTTCCCTAAAATTTTAATTCTTTAAAACAAAACAAAAATGCTTCAGGGGTAAGAGATGGCATAGCGGGTAAAGGTGCTTGCCAGCAAGCCTAACAACATGAGGTTGATCTCTGGCTGTGCGTGGTGGAAGGAGAGGATGGACTCCAGCAAACTGGCCTTTGACCTCTGCACATGCACTTTAGCTGATGTGCTATAGAGCTCTTGGATGTACACACACACACACACACACACACACACTCACACTCACACACACACACACAGTTACACTCACACACAAATAACTAAATGTGAAATACTTTTCATCTTTCTTTTTAATTTTCAAGTCACATTTTTTCTTTTACAAAATACACACGTGTTTATGACTCATTGGTTGTATTATAACACTAATCACTTTCTTAAAATAAAGAACAAGAAGGCTGGGTTTGGCACATGCCTTTAATGCCAGTGTTCAGGAGGCAGCAGCAGGCAGATCTCTGAGTTCAAGGCCAGCCTGGTCTATAGAGTGAGTTTGAGGATAGCCAAAGCAGTTACACAGAGAAACCCAAAAATGAGAAACAAAACAACAAGAAAGAACAAAAGAAAGAGTATCATCAGTTATGCTACCTGCTTAGAGACAACATAAATGTCAAGATAGACTTGATTACACTATGATGACAGAAAGGAATGCCTACGGGTCAAAGCTGTGTGCTTTTCTTTCCCTTCTTCCCTCAAGCTCCATGTGTTGATCAGGACCTAGTGTCACATCGTCCTCATTTAGGGTCCTAGGAGGACTACAGCAGTACACCCTCAGAAAAATTGCTTGTTCCCATGAAAAAACAATGGATCACTCATTGATTGTCCAAATCTTTCATTAAGAAGCCACATGTGGGGCCTGAGAAGATGACTCAGTCAATAAAATGCTTATCTTATAAGCATAAGGACTGGAGTTTGATTCTCAGAACTCATGTAAAAAAAAAAAAATAGTTGGACATGATAGCATGTGCTTATAATCCCAGTGTTGGGGAAGCAGAGACAGGTAGATCCTTAGGGCTTACTGGTCAACCAGTCTAGCCTATTTGGGGAGTTCCAGACCAACAAGAAACCTCAATAATCAAGGTAGATGGGACTTGAGGAACTATACATGAAGTTAACCTCTGGTTTGCCTTCTCCAGACACACATCCCACATGTGCATATGCACACAAATACACACAAACCAGAGAAGCCATATACATATCCTTTCTTTTTTGGTTAAAACAAGTCACATGACAGGCTTAACTTTAAGAATTAAGTCTAATTCTAGAGGGAAAACAAAGATAATATATCTGTCACAAAACACCATCATTAACATCCACAAATCTAGAATTTGTTAGTATATATATTCATTTTTTACTTAAAATATCCCAAAGAAAACATGTGAAAGTAAAATCAGAATGTTTTATGGAATTAGTTAATTCATCTTAATTCATATATCATTTAAAACTGATGATCATGGTGATCTAGATGAATCTTAGTGACTGTGTTAATAACCAAGACATTCAAATGTCTTATGAGTTTCTCTCCCTTTTTCTTCCAGTGTGAATGACATTGTGGTTCTTGGGCCAGAGCAGTTCTATGCTACAAGAGATCACTACTTCACCAGCTACTTCTTGGTACTTCTGGAGATGATCATGGACTTTCACTGGACTTACGTTCTTTTCTACAGCCCAAGGGAGGTCAAAGTAGTGGCCCAAGGATTTAGCTCTGCCAATGGAATCACAGTCTCACTAGACCAGAAGTATGTGCTTTCAGAATGGGACTTCCCTTTGCCCTCAACACCAAAGAACTCCTTCAAGAAATCCCTGAGGTGCACGCAGTCAGTAAGGGGGAAGAGGGCACAGGTGCACCCAAAGTTCATAAGAAATACACGAGCCTAAAAACTATTTGTTCTCTTGAATTTCAAGTCCCCTCCAGGAGAGACTCAAAAATATGATCTTTGTTCTAAATTCTTACATAAATAAATATATTCTTTTCCAACATTCTTTCTCAAAGCAGGATGAATATGCAATATCTTTGCCCCTTATAAGCCTGGAAGGCATTTAACCACATACTATAAGGCCATATTGACTAAAAGCTCTTAGTAGAGAGAAAAGCATGCCTTGTACATGTGATGGTACAATTGGCAGACTTAGGATAATTCCATGACTGCTTTTAAGAAGCACAAAAACAGTGTGGGATAATCTTTTTGTACACTGTGAAGATATTTCTTTCACAAGACACCTTCTGATTGGTTTAATAAAGAGCTGAATGGCCAATAACTAGGCAGGAGAAAATAGGTGGAATTTCCCTAGAGAGAGGCAGGGAGAGAGGGGAGAGGAGGAGGAATCTAGGGGCTGATTTCATCAGCAGATTCAGAGATAGTCAGACTTGCCATGTAGCAGAATGTGGATGAAAAATATGGGTTAATTAAGTTATAAGAGCTTGTTGGAAATCAGCCTAAGCTAAGACCAAGCTTTCATAATCAATACTAAGTTTCCATGTCATTATTAGGGGACTGGTGATCCAAAGATATTCAGACAATAAAGCTTGCTACATGAAATTTTACCAGAGAACATCCTGGGCAAATAGTTAAGATTTAAAGACTTTTAAAGCAGAAATATACTATGAATAACAACATTTAAATTTGAGATCATGAATAGGAATACCTTTAGACTGGATGTAGTGGTGCATGCCTTTAATGCCAGAACTTAGGAGGCAGAGGCAGGAGGATATCTGTGATTTTGAGGCCAGCCTGGTCTACATAGTGAGTTCCAGGACAGCCAAAACTACGTAGTGGGACCCTTTCTCAAAACAAAAGTGACAACAAACAAAGAAAATGCCTCTAGACATTCTTCCTGTTTTGAAAGCACAGTGTGAGTGAGATTCGTGGCCACCCCACAGTTATTTCAAGCTCTAAGTTTGGAAGGATAGACTCTTTAATCCCAGAGGGATGTTCTTACCTCATTCAACTGAAAAAAATTATAACTCCTAAGTAATGAAGTTGAGTCTATATGTCATCTACAATACTGCCTTTCACTTCATGGTCCCATTTCACATTAAAAGCCTATAGAACATTTCACTAATATTAAAAGTACCACCCTTTTATCTACTTTTATGGTGTTGTAGAAAGACATCACAATTGTACTTCAAACCAACTTGAATTTTTGTATTTGTTCTCCAAAAAGAAGACTGTATCATATTTCATTACTACTTGCTAACACTGTTACTTAATTACAGGTATGTCTATGTAGCTGATGTAATAGCTAAGAATATCCACATAATGAAAAAACATGATAATTGGGATTTAACTCAAGTGAAGGTAAGAGTTCCTCAAACAACCCACACAATAAGGATCCATACATAAGCTTCATATTTAACTCATGAAATGTTCTTAAGGATTCATGGCTATTTACACTTTTATAGTGCAATCATAAAGCCCCCTAAACATACCAATGTCCAGTACCAGGAAAAACTGGTAGGAGGGAGGGAGGGCAGAGAGCATTGAGATAATGTCCTCACTACTTACTCTTTGTTTAAGGTCATTCAACTAGGCACCTTAGTGGATAACTTGACTGTGGACCCTGCCACGGGAGATATTTTGGCAGGATGCCATCCTAACCCCATGAAGTTATTGACCTACAACCCTGAGGACCCTCCAGGGTCAGAAGTAAGTACTGATACTTGAGCTCACAGGCAAGTCTGCAAGACTAGAAATATGCTGAGGAGATTTATGTGGGGCACATTTATGTTCCAAAACTGAACAAAATGTTTATATAAAAAAGTAGAGAGAGTGGCAGTTTAAAGAGATGGGGTTCCTAAGTTTTTTAAGCCACTGGGGGCTAATATAATATCACTGCCAGACAGCAGGTTGTAACTTGGCAAGGGTTTTGTTTTGTTTTGTTTTGTTTTGTTTTTGGTTTTTTTGTTTTGTTTTTTTGTTTTTGTTTTTGTTTGTTTGTTTGTTTGTTTTGGGTTTTTTGTTTGTTCGTTTGTTTGTTTTTGCTATTGAGAGTAATGAGGAAAGAAGAGCCTGAGAGTTTATATTGACATAGATGGCCCTACTGTGTTTAGAACCAGAACGCAAACTCTGAGAAGCTGTTGTAGTGGAGACATGCATAGAACCATCTCTGTTCATACCACTGAGTACACAGCCCACACCAAGGGTTTGAATGATTGGAGACTCTGAAGTAGGTGAATAGATGAATTTTTGTTCTTGGCTTCTAATAGATATGATAGTATTCAAGAGTGTTTTCTTTTAAAGATTTTTTATATTTAAAAGTACATCGTCTAAAGTAAAACCATTGAATTATCTATAGCATTAAAACCAATTGCAGCAGGGCAGTGTTGACACAAGCCTTTAATCCCAGCACTCGGAGGCAGAGGCAGGCAGGCGGATCTTTGTGAGTTTGAGGCCAGCCTGGGCTACCAAGTTCCAGGAAAGGCACAAAGCTACACAGAGCCTTGTCTTGAAAAAAACAAACAAACAAACAAAAACCCAATTGCATAAGACACTGCATTTTCTGTGACATTGAGTTTAATAATAATAATAAATTTTAAAACTCCATTGAATTTACTACAAATTCTTTCACATACACTTGGAAAGACTTATTTGCTGACATCTACATTTTGCCAGCTATTGTTTTAATGCTTGGGCTGTATCAGAAAGTAAAACACATGTGAGCGGGTGAGACGGTAAAAAAGCACTTGCCATGCAAGACCGATGACTTGAGCTCGATCTTGGGTCCCATTGTGGAAGAAGAGAACCAACTGCTGAAAGTTGTCCTCTGACCTCCACAAGTGATGTGTCCTGTGGGTGCCTGTATTTGTAGGCTCACCTGCTCACACAAACACACATGCTAGCTAAAAAAAAAAAAAAAAAAAAAAAAAAAAAAAAAAAAAAAAAAAAATTAATTAAAAATTAAAAAAATAAATAAAACATTAAACAAATATAACAAGTAAAACATACTAGGCCCCTATTCTTAGGGGCCAGAAGGGCAGACACTGGCTGAACATACAAGTTCGTTTTAAAAAGGAATGTATAAGTTACACAGATGGTAAGTTGTGTAGGAAAGACAGCTTAGTTAGGTAGAGGGTGAAAAGCTGTGGGCAGGCCCTAGGTTGAAGACAGAGAAGAGACTAGAAGGTGTGGCTTGAAGAAAGGTGGGACATGTTTGGGAGGCCGAGACATTGAGATTCAAATCTTAGCTTATTCATTGATTGAAGAGCATGGCTGGTTTTTAATTATTCTTATTTGAACTTAACATATCAGTCATGAATTTTTTTTCTTTTGGTTTTTTGAGACAGGGTTTCTCTGTGTAGCTTTGGAGCCTTTCCTAGAACTCACTCTGTAGCCCAGGCTGGCTTCAAACTTACAGAGATCCACCTGCCTCTGCCTCCCAAGTGCTGGGCTTAAAGACATGCACCACCACCACCTGGCTCAGTCTTTAAGAGAAATCTTTAAGAGAACATCAAGAAATATTTTAAGGTAATCATATTGTTGAGATTTTATGGGTGCTGTTTCTCAGGACTGTCTAGAAGACATTACAAATGAGAACCATTTAATGACAACAGCAGTTGACATGCCAGTGTAGATGGGGAAAATGTCACAGTCTCAAGTGGTCATCCTTAAACACATGAACATCAGCACTAACCAGGCTCAGCAAGTAATGTGTGCCTTTAATAGTCATAATTAAAGGAGAGGTCATGGATTTGAGAAAGATATGGGAAGAGTTGGGTTGAGGAGAGTGAGGATAGAAATGATGTGAATATAGTATTTGTGTAGGAGATTCTCAAAAACATTAGATAAAAATTCACTAATAAGTTTCAGCAAAGTAGATCAGCTTTTGCTGTGCAATTATGTAGTGAAAATAGGTAGTGAATATAAGCTTCCAATTACACACTTGCTATCTACACTCAGCTTTTTTTATATCACTGATACCTATTATATGGAGCAATCTAAAGCATGGCATATGTTTATGTAGTTTCACTATTAAATATTTCACCTTTACATTTATATAAAATAAATAAAAACACATCAGATGTGAAAGTGATAGATTTTTCCTTTAAGCCATTTTTTTTTAAGATTTAAGACAACACAATTAAATGCCTTTGGATAGATATAGCTGTTATTCTATGTACTGAAGAAATTCTCAATGCTGTGTTGTGGTCATTTAAATGAGAGCTAGAATGTTCATCTAGAGCATAAAAATCATGCAGTCAGTTTCTGCGTTTCCACAACATGGAAGCTCTCAAGTAGACAGAACCATCCCTTAAACTTTGAGGTTGAGTTAATCAACATATTCTGCCTTTCTCCTAGATTTTACACACATACACACACATACACACACACACACACACACACACACACACACACACACACACACACACACACTTAATACTAGAAGTGCAAACTAAGCCTAGAATGAGAAGAATCATTATCCGTCCTCATTCAGATACACACCCTGCTGCTTTTCTAGAGACAAACAGAGCTTCCCTACAAAAGCCCGGCCACAGCGTTTGCTTTAAGTGTGTCCTAGTTAGGGTCTCTACTGCTATGATGAAACACCTGGACCAAAGCAACTTGGACAGGAAAGGGTGTATTTGGCTTTTATTTCCATATTGCTGTTCGTCATCAAAGGCAGTCAGGATAGGAACTCAAACAAGGCAGGAACCTGGAGGCAGAAGCTGATATAGAGGCCATGGAAGGGTGCTGCTTACTGGCTTGCTCAACGTGCCCACTCAGCCTACTTTCTTATAGAAGCCAGGCCCACCTGCCCAAGGATGGCATCACTCCCAAAGAACTGTGACCTCAATCAGTAATTAAGAAAATGCCCCACAGTCTGATCTTCTGGAGGTGTTTTCTCAGTTAAGATCCCCTCTTCTCAGATAATTCTAGCTTGTGTCAAGTTGACATAAAACTAGCCAGCACTGAGGATCTGTTTCTCACGCCCCTATTTTCACGTTTGAACACCTGTTCGTTCTAGATCCGCCTTACGTATCCACAGTTAGGGACCCATCTCCTCTTAGTAGTCTTTGTGCTTTCTGCATGAGATCCAAGCTCCATTATTTCTATGTAGCAAACTCAAAACAAAGTTGTTGGATCTTGGAATGAAAACAAAAATGAAAGGAAACAAATAAAAAAAAAACAAACAAACAAACAAACAAACAAAAAAACATCTGAAGCTTCCTTCTATTTCCACAGATCAGGAAAGCAAATCTTTGCTTCATGGTTGATTGTTTTCCTTGGATTCCTGTCTTTGCCCTCTGCCACCCCCACCCTGCCCAGTGAACTTCATCCAGGCCACTTGGAAACCTGAGAGCTTATGTGTTCACTGATAAGCAAAGCCGGGCGTGCTAATCTGGGGATCAACAACAGCCCTAGGCAGGGGTGCCTCCAAACTCCTACACTTTCTTCCTGTTTCTTAGCTGCTTCACAGATATGTGGACCCTCAGCAGTGAAGACTGCCACCGTCTTGACTAGCAGGTTGGGCTAGCTGAGTGGGTGTCCTTTAGTCATTTTGTCCAGGATTCTGTCCTCATGCTATAGGCTCAGTCAAAGGCACATTCACAGTCAGAGAATTACTGCAAACTCAGGAGTTAGACAAGTGTTTATGGGACCCAAGTTTCTTCTCTAGGGATGCCAAATTATCAAACCGCTCAAGGTCTCTATAGAGGAATTTGACTAATGTTAACAGCTAGTCCACTTTAGTGCAGGGATGTTGTTGGGACACTAGTACCTTTGTTAGGAGAAAACTTAATTCAGATACACCTCAGACTTTTAGCTTGTTGGTTTCTGAAAGTATTCCCTTGGCCCAGAATTCTTGGGGGGGGGGGGGGAAATATCTCTAGACAGCTTTTCTTGCATACTAATGACTGATCTTCCCTTTACAGGTACTACGCATCCAGGATGCTTTGTCAGATAACCCTAGGGTGAGCACACTCTATGCCAACGATGGCTCTGTGCTTCAGGCCAGCACTGTGGCTTCTGTGTACCATGAGAAAATGCTCATAGGCACTGTGTTCCACAAAGCTCTGTATTGTAAACTCTAGATCTTTCTCAAAAATCTTCATAATTTTCATATTTGGCAAAAGTAAAATTATGATTGTATGCTAAATGGAACTATAATTATTTGCAATTACTAGGGAAGTGTGTTTGACTTTTCTTATGGAGAAAAGGAAAGGAGGACAGAAACTTGTATCTACTAAATCAAGAGTCAAGTTAATGTTGAGCCAAACAGAAACCCATATATACTGCTTTGTCGAGTGTCCCCAATATCCTGTATATAGTGGGATATACAGGCTGTAACCACTGAGGTCTTCCACTCACTTAGGTTTGTGTCTCTTGGTAACTGTTTAGCAAAATTGCCTCCCATAACTGTGATACTCTGTGTCTGCTGCAGTCCACACTAGTGAAAAAAGACAATGTTTAACTACGTATAATTCTTATTCTCTTTTCTCTCTTGTGTGGGACACCATCTTACAATCAAGTATCCAGACCTATAACTCTCCTTTTGAGACCCCAAAGCTGTCTTGGACTTGGTTTTGCCCCAAAATGTGGCCATAAAGGAAATAGAATTCTGGAAATTTGATGTAGATGAGTCTTGTCAGCTGGCTCAGTGCAAACTATGCTAATGTGTTTGTTTGAATAAGACTTTATTATACTGATACTTCCATTGTGAGGATCACTAATCTTGGCTCTGAATGTAAGATGGGCCTTGGGACATTCATCTTCAGCTTTCTCTATGAGGGAGCAGGGGAGTCAGACAAGGGCCATGACAGGCTCCTGGTAGCCCTGCCAGAGACCAGGCCTTAGTTTTGGTTTACTGGAGCTGGCTGGAGCTGAGCAAGCAGTTCTTGGGAAAACCACAACTTAGAGGCAACCAATCAGCAGCTGCCCCACAGCCTTCTGCTTGCTAAAGATAGCTTTCCACTACCCTGCTTCTGGGAAGTCCCTAGCTGCTAGAGCCACCTACCAATCTATAAACATTTTGTTTAAACGCACCAATCAGCCCCCAGACCAATCTCTCCTCCCTGAAATTGCCCTAATGTTGTTTAAAAGGAGCCTGTGAGTTTCTCTCAGGGCCGCCATTCACCACTTTGTCAGGTGGTTAGATCCCAATATGTTGGTAATTTTTAATAAATGCCCTTGCTAATCACATACGTGACTGGTGGTCCTTTATGGGACTTCTTGCCCCCCCCCCCCAACACTCTACTAGTTAACTCAAAAGACATTTAGTAAGCACTCCAGCTGATTGGTACCAATAAATCTAAAACGATTTATATTATGGACAAACAGCATGTCTTAAGGACAAATCTAAACTTAATTTGATGACAATAAATAAAGACATTCATTTCCTGGTTAAACAAGCAAACAAACAACTCAACAACAACAACAACAACAACAACAACAACAAAACACACAATGATGGCTTTTGTCAAATCATTAATGAATGTCAATGCACCCATGTTCCTTTTTGCAACTTCTGTTAGTGGTGGATTACCACCACCCCTCCAATACAATATCTGTTCTGGTAATGGAAAATTAAGGAGACCTCTTTACATTCTAAAGAACACCCCTTAGTTAAAAGTACCAGTACAAAATGGTACTCTTTTAACCTTTATAATCATTTCTGGTTTAGACATTAAGATTTTATAACTTTCAAAGAAGGAATGGCCCAGCTGAATATTACAGGTAGTTGTCATATTTTAAGTTTCAAAACATAGCTATATGTTGTGGGGAGTTAGCTTAGTTGTTATGGAGTTTGCCTTACAAACATGAGGAACTGAATTTGATCCCCAACACCAACATAAAAAAAAGCTAGGTGTGGTGGTATGTGCTTGTAATCCCAACACTGGGGAAATAGATTTACTGGGGCTTGCTGGCTGGTAGCTAACCTATTTGGTGTACTTCAGGCCAGTGAGAAACCCTGTCTCAAACAACAAACGAAAATAAAATGTCGATGATACCTATAGAACAACACCAGAGATTGTTTCCTGGTCTTCACACACATGTGTACACAAGCATGTACATCTTCACACAAAATGTAGTTATCAAGAAGATTCAGAATAAAAATAGAAATTAAGGCCATGCATACTTATAATTCAGTCCATTTTGAATAACATGACAATCTTTTTTTTTTTTTTTTTTTTAGTCTCTGACCCTCACATCTTCTTGGATTGCTTAAGATTTGGCTATTAAGGTTTTCCAAACAGAAGAAACATAAGTTAAAACCTAAGACTCCAAAGAGCTGAGTATCCAGTTAAGGTCAAGGCAAATGTAAATTATCTTCCACACTCTACTTCCAGAAGCCTAAAAGGAAAGTTGCCTTAACACTGAGAAAAAACAGAAGGAAGGGATTGGTTGTTGGTGAAAAGGTATGATCACTGTGTCCAGCAGTGGAAGACAGCACAGAAAACCTTGGCCATTTCTTCCTGCTCATGAGAACTAGACATCCCAAAAGTTTAATTCCTTTAAGAAGCTGTGTTCTCAATTAACTTGTTAATGATAGCTTGTACAACTAGTAAGGCAGAAAATCAACATATAGTGGAAAAATTTAACAGAAGCTATGGAAAAATTCAGCAGTAGCTATATTTTTATTCCTTAAGAATATTATAAATAACTAAAACAAACAATAATACACACTTGAGATGAACAAGAAGAAAATTACAAATATATAATGTCAGAAATGAAAAATGGAATGTGCAGATGTCATGGGCACTAAAGAGACAGAAAAACTGATAAATTATTTTATACCAATAAATTTGGATATCTTATGAAATGAAAGTAATTGGAAAACTATAACTTTATTAATTAGTGTTGAATCTGTTACTATAACAAATAGAATAAAAATTCAGTGCCTACAAATGTACATCTATTTCTTTTATTTATGAGTCCTCAGGGACCACATCTTTTTAAGAAGTGCATTTTTATTTATTTATTTATTTATTTATTTATTTATTTATTTATTTATTTATTATGCATTTGTCAGAGGACAATTGTAGAGCTGGTTCTCTTCTGCCATGTGAGTCCCACAAGTTGAAGCTGAGCCAGGTTGTCAGTTTGGTGGCATGCACTTTCTCCTGCTGAGCCAGCATTCTGGCTCCCAGCTACTCTTCATGATTACCAGAGACCCTCCTTGTCAGTCTCCACCGGAAAGAGAAGCCACACTGAGAAGGGATGCTGAGGGAAAGTCTTAAGAGATCTGTGTTTTATTTTGAGGTAAGGTCTCATGTTGCCCAGACTGATTTTGAACTCTCTGTGTGGTCATGGATGACCTTGAACTTCCGATCCTCCTGTCACTATTGTCCAATTGGAGGTGTGCACCAGCACCACCATGAATGCCGGGGATTGAATCTGTCACCCTATGTAAGCACTCTACCATCTCAGCTACACCTCTAAACCTGGAGAGACATTTTAAGAGGGCACTTAGTATAAAGGCAGGACTCTCACAGGAAACAAACAAATCTAAGATGATAGCACAGCAGTGCAAACAGTGGGGAGGGTGAAGTGTGGTGGTGAGAGGCCAGGAACTCTTTCCCTCCCTGGGTTTTGCAAGCGTATTTGCAGAAACAGCTACTTAAAAATGTTTAGCCAACATGTAACCACTCAATAAAGAGACAATGGAGGGAGCAATGATTCTTTTCCTTTCTTGTTTTGTTTTATTTTTGAGACAGTTTCACTATAAGTGCAGGCTGGCCTTGAACTCTCGGATCCTCCTACTTCAGCCTCATTAGTGCAGGAGTTACCAGCATGAGCCATCACACCCAACTTGATTTCATTCTTCTTTTACCCTCCCAACTAGAAGTCAGAAGACAGGAGCTTTGGATGAGGACCTTAAAGCCACCCTCATGCAGGTCAGCAGGGAGTCCATGACAGAGTCACTTTAGCAGGGCATGGTCTTCTTCATGTTCCTGCATGGTAGAAGCCAAGTCACACTATCTGTGGTCCATCAAAATCAAAATGGAAATAGAAAAATGAGAAAAGATATAAAGGAGCAGTATAGCTCAGAACCAGATATGGCATTCATCACTTCCGCTCCCCTCCCAGTGCTAAAAGCTAATTGCATGGCCATATCTAACTAAGAGTGGCATACAGCTAGAGACCGATGTGCTCAAGAAGAAATGCAGAGTAACGTTTAGTGAATAATTCATCTGCATCTCACACAGTCAATTCTTCCCTCTCCCCAAAGCTCCATCTAAATCCTACCTGCAGCTCAAAGTTCAAAATCATGCTATGATGTTCTGATGTCCACATTAGTTCCAGATGTGACTGCAGGTACAAGGCTAGAAATTAGAAATCTTGTCCCCATCATATCTGTTTGCAGTAATGGAGTGTGACCTCTAATAAAATGGAAAAATGAATGTCTTCAACACTCTGAAGTACCTAGTAACAGAGGAACCAAAATGTTCCCCATCCTAACCATCATCTATTCTCCAAGGTCTTCTGCAATATGAAAATTCCATAATTCAAAATGTTTTCCAGTCAATTATGCTTCAAGGCATAATCTGAAGGGAATCTTGGAAACACTATTTAATGGCCTGCTTTCGAGAGGTGTCAGTGTGAGAGTTAGGACATTTTTAGGCTGGCCTCCCTTTCAGTTACTTTTGAAATCAAGTACCCTGGAAACACAACAGGCTTCTAGTCTGTTTCCTTCCAGTTAGCATTCATGCCAACAATGGCACCCAGATTCCATTTCAGAGCACTGCTCTGACGTTACTTCCTGGATTCATGATCCGTTTCTTGCTCCCTTGTTCCAATTCTATCTCCTTGGCTGAATAAAGCAATGGTAAGGAAGAGCTTTGCTATTGCAGTCCACAGGGCTATGTCTCTGGTTTTCCTAACTGGGAGGCAGTGGCTGTCACAATATTACTTCCTGCTGTTGAGACATTGAATCAAATCTCTATTTGGGATATTTTCTCTAGTTTTTTTTTTTTTTAGTTCTTTTCTCAATCATTTTATTTTACTGCTTTATTTTACAGTGCTGAGGACTGAACCAGGGCCTTACATACACTAGGTAAATACCCCTGAGCCACAGCTACAGCCCATATTTCTCCCTACAGTCACCAGATCTTACCCAAGTCCTTAGCTTTCTCATGGTCCTCTGACAAAAAGTTCAGGCAATAGCCAGGCTGGCCAGCATTCTGATCATCTCTGTGGAAGTGACTGGCCTTTCAAATCAGTGCAGCAAACAGTGGAACTGACTGTTTTCTGCTAACAAAACAAGGAATCCCAGTTTTGCAACTACATGACACCACTTTCCTTTGAACTTGTGTTTGAAGTTTTATAGAATCCCACTTCTTGGCTCAAATTCCTACATGTTTAAGCTCACCTTAAGTGGTTGAAACTGAGAGCTCCTTAAATTTAGAAACTTACAGAATACAAACAATGCTGGATGTTCATGGTGTTTTAGATACAGACATTGCTGAAAGATCATAGTGTTTTAGATACAGACATTGCTGGATGATCATGGTGTTTTAGATACAGACATTACTAGATGATATGGTGCTCTAGATATAGACATAGCTAGATGATCATGGTGCTTTAGATACAGACATTGCTGGATGATCATGGTGTTTTAGATACAGACATTACTAGATGATCATGGTGCTTTAGATACAGATACTGCTGGAAGATAATGGTGTTTTAGACAAGGGGAGACCAGGAAGATCAATTTTCTGGGCTTGACCCCCATTCAGTTCATTATTAATTGTGTGACTCTGGCCTCTGGGTTTCAGATTTCTATAAATTCAGTTAATACAGGGATTATCATTTACCTCTAGTAACTACCATTTAACAAACCTAAAGTTGAAGCAATAATAGTAACTACAGCCTACAAGTGATAGGAGGGTTAAAAATATTAATATATATGAATGAATGAACAGTGCTTATTATATGACAGTGTTGAAACTTAAGCAACATGGAGATTTCAGGACCAGCTTTGGACAAGACCATGCTTCAAAGTAAAAAAGAAAAAAATTTAAAGGGCTACAAATGTAGCATAGTGTTTGTGTGACATACACACAGTTGTGCTTCAAACCTCAGCTATCAAAGAAACAGATTCTAAGGATCCCAGATGACTATTTCAACTCACTGTGAAAAGTTTGGCCTTTATGTCCAACTGGGAGTAAGAGCTTTCCATGCAGTTATCCTGTAGGACAATGCTGTATATGTCTGAGATCAAAACCAGTTTACCAGCCCAGTGGTGGTGATGCACACCTTTAATCCCAGCACTCAGAGGAAGAGGCAGGCAGATCCTTTTTAGTTTGAGGCCAGCCTGGTCTACAGAGAGAGTGCCAGGACAGCTAAGGCTATGCAGAGAAACCTGGAAGTTCCACAGCTTCCAAATGGGCGTTCTAACGGTGTAGAAGTTTGTGGAGACATGGAGACTAGGAGTTTGGTTAATTTTGATGCATGATATTCTTTATTTGCAAGTTTTTTAAAACTTTTTATTGGCTATTTGTAGATTTCACATTATATATCCCCATTCCATTCATTTCCCTGTCCCTTCATGTCCTCCCTCTGCCCTTGAACCCCACCCCCCAAATAAAATTTAAAAGAAAAAAATCTTGTCATGTCATGGAAGCTGTAGTCTGTCCCAGTGAGTCACAGAGTTTAACCTTTAGTCCCTGTATCTTTACTTGCAAATGTTCATTACAATGAGTCATTGGTGTGGTTCGAGGCCTCTGGCTTCTGTTACACTATCGATACTGGGTTCTCGCTGGAACTGCTCTTGCATACCCTGTTGTTGGCCTGTGTCATGGAGATCCTGCAGCTTTGGATCTGCAGGACCAGCCCCTTCACATACTCCAGCAGTTCATGGATGGGGTGGATATCAGGATGGGTCAACTCATGGCCCTGGTTCTGGACCTGGGTGGTAGCTGGGTTGGTCAACCCGCCAGCTCTCCCTCATCCTCACCACCAGGGTGAGCTCTCCAGCACTTCCCCCATCTAGCTCACCCAATGTGGCAGGCAGCAAGGGGTGGGTACAGTTCTCCTACTTTTGTGCCCTGGGGGCGGCTCATTCATACCACACCATCCCAGCCAGCTCTACTGTGTTGCCCAGGCAAGGCGCAGGACCCACTCCCCTGAGTGCTGCTGCCAATGACTGGCAGGGTCCCTTCTCCCACTCTTAAGACCCCAGGACGCTCTCCTGCCTACCACAAGTGGTTAGGGGCCAGGAGGAATCGCTCACTCACCCACACTGCCACGTGACCCCTGCTAACAGGGTCAGCTCTACTGTGCTGCCTGGATGAGGTATTTGCAAGTTTTTTAATAATAAAATTTTAGTAAGAAAGTTTGGAAATTTTTGCATAACTCTATAATCACTAAGGAAATTGAGTTTGGGAAACTGACATGAAACAAAACTAAATCCTAAAAACAGTTGTGCCCATAAATAGATAAAGAAATACAATGATCGGAATGCAATACCAGCATTGTACAGTATAGATAGAGCCATACATAACAATGTGGGTATAGTTCACACATAATGCGAAGCTAAAGTGGGTGAAAGTGAATCCACATTGCAGGTCTTTATTTGGGGAGTTCCAAAAGAGGCAAAACTGACCAGTGTTGTTTGGGGATGCATGCTTAGGTGGTTAAGCCGAACAGAATATGAAGGTGGTAGTCCTCATAAATGTCTAGGTATTGGTTGTTTCTAGGAAATATGGGGAGTGTGACAATAGAAAATACAGGGGAGTTTTATAGGATGCAAGTAATATCCTCTCTCATTCCAAGACAAGAGAATAGCTGAATGTCAGAATAAGAAAGATCCAAATGCTAACAAGATATTAAAAGGATTAAAAGGTGGTATATTAGGAACTCTTGACAATAACAAAGTGGGGGTATTAAGCCCAAGGAATAGCAGGGTGGATGGTGTGAAGAAGCAATTTACAGAAAAGAGAAAAATGAAGCACATGAAAGATGTTCTGAACCCTTAGTAATCATAAAAGTGCCAATTAGAGAAGCTCTTTCAAATTACTTTATACCCACCAAGCCATCGAACATTAAAAGGCTGGTATGGGCAAGTGTTGATGGGAAAGTGGGGGTACAGGGAATCTTACAAACCATGGGGAAAGTAAATGTGTGCAGGGATGACAGATGTGCTCTGTTCCCCACACAGCAGAAAAGGCTTTGTCCATCTAGGATGACTAGGAAATGGAACAAGAAGTACTTAGCACAGAATCGTGCACATCAGGTTGCAGACTTTGTGCATCAGGTGATCTCCGTGCTTCTTCAAATCAACTGGTGAATCCCATCAACCACAGAACATGGTAGACTCTAGGAAGGAAAACTTGAATGCAGTGCAGATGGAGCAGATCACTCTCAATTTCCATGACAGAAAAAAAAAAAAAGTTGGATTTTACAGTAAGTCTGCATACAGACTGAAGATCTGAGAGAATATGCTGTTCATGAGTGGGTTCCAGAGAAGGCCACTGGTCTTCAGTATCATAATATTGTGAGCTAAAAGCATGCCAATAGATGAGTAAATGTTGAAAACAGTGGTCAGACACACCAGCACACAGATTTAGTTCCGGACTCTTCCTCTGTCCTTATCTTGCTGGGAATTTCCAGGACAGTTTGTAACAAGCTTTCAAAAAAACCATGTGCAGATAAGCCCTAGATGTCCTAATATTAAGGAACCAGACATAGATATTGAACATAAATCCAGGCAACCAGGAAACTGTTTCAACATTTATCTGAATGTTTAAAAGATTTCAACTAATTCTGGTGTCTAAGTTACTGTGATAAAATTATTTTTTAAAAAATGACTTAATTTGAAAGGAAGGCTTTCTTGTGGCCCACAGTTCAAAGGCACAGTCCATCATGCTGAGGAAGTCAAGGCTCCAAAATGTGTTACTTTCCATGCTGGGTTTTGGTCATGCTTTGTTATGATCATTCCTTGATATGTCCCACTTTCCCCTTATATGTTGGAAGTATGTAATTTGTTTTTCATTTTGTAGGAACTCATGGGTAGGAGATTGCCTTGAGTTTTAGATGGGACTTGGACTTTGGACTTTTAAAGGGTGTCAAAATTGTTAAAGACCAAAAGACTTTAAAAATTGGACCAAATATATTTTTTTACGATAAGATGGCTATGGAATTATGCAGACAAGGTATAGAAGGCTATGACTTACAAGGCTTATGTTTAAGAGCAATTGACAAGAGAAGGATTTGTACTTGTTTAGACTGATTGTCAGTGTCTTAGTGTCATTAGAAAAGGAGCCTGTGGGTGTGCCTGTCAGGGCTTTTTTTAAAATTAGGTTAATTGAGGCACTAAGAAGATCTACTCCAAATGTGGGCAGCACTATTCCATGGGCTAGATCCCTGGACTGTGTAAAAAAGAGAAAGGAGCTAGGGAATGATCTTCATTGTTCTCTGCTTCCTGGTTGTGGATACCTGTGATCCTTAGACTGCCCATGCCATGATTCCCCTGCTACCATGGACTGTACCTTTGAACCATAAGCCAAAATAAATGGTTACTTCATTAATTTACTCTTGTAAAGGTTCAGGAAAGTAACACAGCAGCTGAGAATACAACTCACTCTACTTTGCCAAACTTTAACAGTCAATATTTTTGCCCATATAAACATTTGCCATTATTTCTGAAGTTGATTTGTTGGCATGAGTCCTTTGCAGATGCATGCATTTGAAACATGTTCAGTCATGTTTTGGTGAGTTTTACCACTTTTGCAATCCTACCTTGATTAACTTGATTAGCTGCAGTTTTGGTGAAGCTCAATTTATCAGTTTTTTGTTTTAGGATATTGCTTTTTGTATGCATTCATAAATTTTTCATGGTCCCCAAGACTCTTAAGTATGTTTGCTTGATATTTTATGAAGGGATTATTGTTATGCATTTAGATGCATTAGATATCTATAAAATATTTTGGAGCATCCTCTGAGTAGGGATTAAGATTCACAGACATGTACATAGTAATGAGTTTAGTGTCCTTTACAAAAAGAAACTCTTTGATCCACTGCATCCTACTGGCATTTTGCCTTGAATAAGATGAGGACACAGGTCTGGGTGTGATGGTACATGGATTTCATCTCAGTACTCAGGCGGCAGAGACAAGTGGGTCTCTATGAGTTTAAGGCCACCCTGATCTTCACAGTGAGACCTGGGCCTGTCATGGCTACCTTGTGAGAACCTGTCTGAAAAACAAAAAACAACCAACCAAACACAAATTAGAATATACATGGGGGTCTACACTTGTACTCTTTTACCCTTTCTACTGGATTGTTAGTCATGTTACAAACACATTGTTTCAGTTATAGCACACTTAAGGTAAACCTTAATTTTTGGTAGTAAAATTCTCCAAATGTTTTTATTCGCTGGGCGGTGGTGGCACACGCTTTTAATCCCAGCACTTGGGAGGCAGAGGCAGGCGGATCTCTGTGAATTTGAGGCCAGCCTGGACTGCAGAGGGAGTTCCAGGAAAGGTGCAAAACTACACAGAAAAACCCTGTCTCAAAAAACAAAACAATAAAAAGCTTTGTGAGTGTTCTTTATTTTTTGCATTTTGACTTAAGTTTAGAATAATCTGGTCAATTACTGCAAAACCTTGCTGGGACCCACTTTGCATTTCCCAAAATCTGAATCTGTATGTGTTTCCACTTAAAGCTTTAGTGTCTGTTGTAGATGTATCCTGCTTGTTAAATAAGAAACACAGAGCCAGTTGCAGAGTTAAAAACCACGAGGTCAGAGCCAAAGCGGAAAATCTTACCCTTCACTGCTTCTGCGGTTCCTCCTCTCCGCCAGAGACCTACTTCTGTGCGTCCTGTCTATTTAAAGACTTTCTGTTCTCCTCCCTCATTGGTTGTAAACCCAGCCACATGACCTCCTCGTCACTGCCTGTTTGTACAGACCTCCAGGTCTTCTATGGTTGGTATTGAAATTAAAGGCATGTGTCTGCTACGCTGGCTATGTCCTTGAACACACAGAGATCCGCCTAGCTCTGCCTCCCAAGTGCTGGGATTAAGGGCGTGCCCCACTACTGCTCGGCTTCTGCTCTGGCTTGCTCTGACCTCAAGGCAACTTTATTGACATACAAATAAAATCACATTTCAATACAAATAAAATATCACTATAGTCTGTCAGTAAAGCTTTATAGTCTTTGGGTAGGGATTTTCTGCATCTTTTGTTACACATTAAGAATCTGGCACTTGTGGTATTCTTGGCTCATGTCATGCTGTTGAGGTGGCACACACCTGGAATCCTAGTATCAGTGTGGCTAAGGCAAGAAGGCTGTGAGCTAAGATCAGCTTGGGCTATGTAGTGGGAACCTGTCCCAAAAAACAACAAATTTAATGATTTTAAGTCACAACCAAGTTATTAATGTTGATTTCTTTTCCTCCTTCAAGATGTAAAACTCCAAAACAAAGTAGTATCCACTGAAAGATGTCCTTCTCCTGTTAGGTATTACCAGCACAAGAAATCATTTCCTGGTACAGCTTTAGAACTCACTTCATTTATAATACACCTATACAGCAGAGGTCATTTTCTGACGTACACCTTTATCAAACTGCAAAGTACTTTACTATGCCACATAAGCCAACCAATGACCTAAACAGGAGGGAACCTGCCAAAATCTTATGTAACAGGGATCCTGGAAGGGGGTGCTGATTTGACCCATCTCTCACAGATTGGACCCCCACCTACAAACAACCATGGGCTTCACTTGTTGTTCCTAAAGCAATGAGGTTTAGAAAAGGTAAAATTTTGACAGGTTAAGGGAGAATCACCATTGGCACTTTGAGACCTTCCCATCTTGAGGCAGGCAGGTAGCTCTCATCCAGGAGAAGGGAGAAGGACCCATCCTAGAGCTGGCATAGTTAGTTGTGAAATGTTGCTACTCATATTACTAACTCTTTGGAACCCAAAAAGCAGAGCTGTACCCATATGCCAGTGGTACAGTGCTTTCCCAGATGACCGGGGCCCTGGGTTCTACCCCAGCACTGCAAAGGAAAGGGAAAGAGTGAAGAATGGAAAACCAAAGCCAGAAAGCAAACCAAGCCTTGCACATGTCTCATAACTCAGAGCCTGCTGGCTTAGACATTTCCTCTCTCTCTCCTTGGTTCATGACTGCATAAGAGTCAAGTACACAGCAAAGAGCCTGACAATCTGAACGGCCATCTCTGCAGATGTAAAATGTAAACACATGTTCATCTTATATTTAAGCATGCTCACTTCAGACTTATTACTGGCATACTTTCACTACTTAACCAGGGTCTTTGTGTGGGCATTCCCTTGTTAATCTGTAACTCAAAAAAGTTATTTTCATAAGGACAATAGAGAAATAAAATGTGTGTAGTGCTGGGAATATAGCCTAGCTATAGTTCATGAATGCCACGCAAGTGGTCCACTACTGACCTATAGCTCTAAGCAGGAAAAAGATGTTAGTCCAGAAGAAATCAACCATAAACTAGTAGAGATGAACCATGAAACATCACAAATGATATCTAGTCAATTTCTGACATGATGTGTATACTTACAGCCATGTAGTCATGTGCTGAATTTTAAACATAGCAGCTGTGTCTTAATCAGTGAAACAAAATTAAGAATTAGCTATAACAAACCCATACAATTAAAGCCAAAATGAATTAGGATTAAATTTGATTAATTCATAATTTTCAGCTCCTCTACCTGCCTTTGCCTATAAGGGAATTACTCACTGACATCCCCAAAGTGGATTGTCCCAGGGAAACTTACATTTGGATAAAACCTCAATTGCAGTACCTTAAATGAAAATGCCCAAGTCCGAAAGAAGTTACCACTCTTTGTAGGTATTGCAAGAATTCTCATAAGTCCCCTTCCCATCGTGCTCCTTTTGAAATAAACAGACACAAAATAACCCAGTTACTAAATGGGCTTTTCTCCCAAATACACAACCTTAAAATGGTCTGCTAGAGAATTATGTGGTTCCAAAGCTTTATTTCTGCATACAGCAGCTATTTGTTAATGATGGAACCCAAATTGTTTTGTTGTTCTGTCTTTAGTGGCTAGTAGTTGAGGAAATAATCTGACCATTACTTCATTAGATTTTGGTGATAATCTTTTCAAAATGTGTTTCTTTTTATTATTATAGCTATTGCTTTCCATATTAGAAAATGAGCCATTTGCTCCCAAATTACAATAATATAAATTAAGTCCATTGTTTTAAAAACCAAAAGCCTCACTGTAATGTCTTCACTAGTCCAAAATTCATGGCCTTAAATGACCTGATTCTGTCATCTTAGCTTCCCAAAGGGCTAAGACTAAAAGTGTACACCACCATTGTCCACCTATAAATGAGTTACTATATACTGATTTTACGATCAAACGAATTTCACTAAGGCATTTTCATAAGCACATATTTTTATTCTGATCAAGGCCTCCCCCAGATCTCCTCTCATACCTGTTTCATTGGTCATTCCCCTCTTCAGATCCTTTTACTTTTGTGTCTCAGTTTTTAAAGATGTCTAGACATCGTCCATTAAGGACACAGGTTTGTTTTTCTGAGTCTGGTTTGTTTTGCTTTAACATGAAGAGATAGGTTACTCAGTTGTGTAATTTTTAGAAGGATAATTTTATATATTCAACAGTCTAGGCTATAGAAAATGGAAGAATTTGTCTTGGGTAGGAAATGGCAATTTAAAAACGCCTATAATTATCAGCCCAGTATAACAATTAAAGACATAGGTAATGATCAAAATATCTTATAAACAAAATCTTTTCACATAATATTTTGCCCTCAAATGCAATTAATTCTTTTCCTCAATTGCAGACACTTGAACTTTTTGAAAGTCCTGGTGCTGTAATGCTTGTTTGTGTTGAGAAACGTGTATCATGGAGTTCATTTTAGTATGCTACTAAATCTGCTACTGTGTGCACATTCAAAAACAAAAAAACAATCCATAATTTCTTGACTGTTACCACACAACCATAAATTATGATGTACACTGCCTCAGCATCTAGCTCCATGGGTAAATTCATATGCTAATTTGAATAGTTTATCTGTAGAGTGAGTTTAATTATCTCCACACCAATCATGTTCTCCAGGAATAATGAGCTTCCAGATCTTTTCACGCTTTGAAATCTGCTCTTTTTCTTCCCTCCCCTTTAATGTGAGTGTAAGCAACAAGAGTGAGTGTTCTCAGACAGTGGGATCATTCCCTGTTCATCATTCTGATGTTTGCCAAAATTCTTCCTTTCGGTAGAACCTCGTTGTCTGATTATTTATAGCATAATCAATCTATTACAATTTACTAAGGATTTTACAATAACAAGTTCATTACAAATCCTTTTTCTTCATCTGCTGACGTGGTCCTATTAGTTTCCTCTTTTACCCTGTTCATTATAGGGTTGATTTAAGAATTTAGACCAAATTTTTATCCTCAGCACATGTACCTCTTGATGATGATGTTTTTGCCTTTTTATGTGTTGTAGACTAACTTGGCTACTATATTTTTCAAAATCCTAGTGTCCACATTCATGAAAAAGACTCTTCTGCAATTTCAATTACTCCCTGTTTAATAGGCTTACTCGTTTTTGATGTCAAGGGTATATTGACCTGACTAAGAGCTAAAAGGTATTCTTTCTTTTTTTCTATTTCCTAGAAGAGTTCATGTAAAAACTAATATTTTTCTCCCTGAAGAACTAGAAGAGTACACATCCATGAGGCTACCTGGATATCTTTTAGGAAGACTTTTAAGTCAAAATTGTGTTGGGGAAGTGAGATGGTTCATGGGGTAAAAACTCTTGCTGTCTAAGCATGATGACCTAAGTCAACTCCCCAGAGTCCATGTGCAAAGCTGAGCATGGGCATGTGACATCACTGCTGCTGTGGGAAGAAACAGGAGAGTGGCTGGGGCCTGCTGGTTGACAGCACAGCCCTGTGTCCAGGCCATAGGGCCAAGTAAGAGAGCAAGGCCACTACCTTCTCCAAGTGTATGCATACACACATATAAATATATACTACATGAATATGCACCACACACATACAAAATAAAACAGAGATTAAATTTTGTCAGCTAACACGTAATGCTGTGAGGTTTTTTTCTGTTTCTTTTTCTATATGTGTTTGTAACATTAAGGATGTGTTCTTTTCGTGCAGTTTTAAATTTTTAGAGGAATAAAGTAGTTCAAAAATATCATTTTGCTGTTTTGAAATACCCTTGGAACTTGTGGTGATATCCCTTCTATTCTTTCTAGCATATAAAATTTGTACTGCCCCTTCCAAGCTTTATTAGGAATTCACACATTCTATTAGCACCCCCCATGACCAATTTTTAAATACTTTTCTGTTGAAAACAAGGTAACATTCATGTAACATAAAATTCACCATTCAACTGTTTTACAGTGTACAATTTAATAGCATCTAGTCAGTTGATGATCCAGCTATCATTACTCTCTTCTGCCAGGATATTTCATCACCTCTGGAAGGAAATCCATCAAGTTCCACTCCCACTGTCCACACCCTCCAACCCTAGCAACTACTGGTCTGTGTGTGTCTCCACACTTGCCTGTCACAGCTTCTTCACAGAAACACAGTCCTGACACACTTTGCTTTTAGTCCGACTTGCTGTATGTAGCATAGCACTTACAAGATTTATACATACTGTAAAATGAATGAAGACCATTCTTTCTCATGGCTGACTCTGCTTATTTCTTACATTTCTGTTTCTGCTTCATTCAGTACTTAATGTTCTTGGTTCCATCCTCCTGTTAGCCTCAAGTTTTTCAGTTCCTTGAGATGCACAGGTAACTTAAGGGAAGGGACATGGTTTAATTTGTTTGGTTTATCTATTTTTGAAGTGCTAATTTGGGATGGCAATAGTTAAGAACTTGTCAAATCTGTGTGTACAAACTTGGAGCTCTCACTCATTCTTACGAGATGAGTCGGTGCGACATGACAACAGTAACGTCGGTTTTATTTTTACTGGGATACTGTAAGGTATCATACTTTAAGAGAAGAAATAAGGACTAGTAGAGGCAAAGAAAAAACGGGAGAGATTTTAAAAGTCAAAGTGTTTTGATGAACTTTAAAAAAATATTTCATTACAAATTTCTGGTGAGAAAGAAATGCTAAGTTCAGACCATTTCTATGACTGCCCATATATTTATTTGTTTATATCCCCTGGACTTAGTCTTATTTGCTCATTTTAATACTCTGAAATAGAAAAATTGTTTAGCGATAGTTTTTAAATGTGTAGAAGATGAACTGATAGTTATGCATAAAGTAATAATAATTATTATTACATGCTTAACATTGATAGAATCTGGAAGTCAATAAATTATGGTGTATTCAAGTATTCTAGAAACTTGTGTAATTATTTATTTATTTATTTATATGTGCATTGGTGTTTTGTCTGTGTAAGGCTGGAAATGGAGTTACAGACAGTTGTGAGCCACCATGTGGGTGCTGGGAATTGAACCTGTAAAAATAGTCAGTGTTCTTAACCACTAAGCTATCTCTCTAGTCCTTGTGTAATGATTTTGAAACTTTTAACCATTTATCTATTTGAAAACACTTACTGAGTACTTTTCCTTTGTTGGCTGTTGTCCCAAAATCAGAACTATAGCCCTAGCAAGGCACTATTATCAAATAAAATCACATTCTAGTGAGAAAAACCAAATCAGAAGGCATTAATAGCTGGGTGGTAGTGGCACATGCCTTTAATTGCATCACTTGTGAGGCAGAGACAGGAAGATCTCTGTGAATTTGAGGTTAGCCTGGTTTACAGAGCAAATTCCAGGACAGACAGGGCTGTTACACAGAGAAACACTATTTCAAAAACTAAAAAAAGAAAAAGAAGAGAAGAGGAAAGAAAAGAATAAAAAAGGAAAGCAAGCAACCAATCATTAGTAATGGTAGGAATATAGAGAAGAAGTGTGGTTCAATGAGTAACATGAAAAGGTGTCATCATTTAGTGATCAGGAAAGGCTACCAGAGGTAAATTTCAAGGTAGTACCCAAAGGAGCAAAGAGGATTTGGAAATGTCAAAACCAGAAAAGGATTCCCTGGAAACTTTTAGGCCACTCCAGCCAGGGAAGAAGGTAGGTGAACTGCAGATCTTTACCTCTCTGTCTGTTCTTCCAAAACCAATTCCCCAGTAAATCAAGAGAGGAAACACACACACACACACACACACACACACACACACACACACACACACACATATGCATGCACACACACACGCACATGCACACACACACACCACAAAACAAAATAACAGGAATAAACAAACACTATTCACTATCTTTCAACATCAGTGTATTCAATTCCCCAATGTAAAGACACAAACGGATTCCAAGCAAATGGACCTATGAAGCAAGCTGATGTAGCCATTTTAATATCTGACAAATTAAATTCTAAACCAAAACTAATCAGAAGATCTAGGGAATGGCATCATCTACTCCTCAAAGGAAAAATCCATTGAAATTCTTAACATCTATGCAACAAACACAAAGGCACACAAAATAGTAAAACAAACACTACCTCAGCTTCAGTCACATGTTGACCCTCACACACTGGCAGTGAGAGACTTCAACACCCCACTTTCACCAGTAGACATGTCATCCAGACAAAAACTAAACAGAAAAATTCTGATGTTAATTGACATTATAAACCAAGTGGACTTAACTGATATCTAGATGGAACATTGCATCTAAACGCACAAGAATATACACCTTCTAAACAACCTTATGGAACTTTCTCCAAAATTGACCATATATTGGGATACAAAGCAAGTCTCAATAGATACAAGGAAATTGAAATAATACACTGTGTCCTATCTGACCACCACGGATTAAAGCTGGAAATCAACAACAGAAACAACAGAAAGCTTACTGAATCATAGACACTGAAAAACTCACTACTGAATGAAATGGGCCATGACAGAAACAAAGAAAGAAATTAAAGACTTCCTAGAATTTAATGAAAATGAATACACAGCATACCAAACTTATGAGACACTATGAAAGCAGTGCTAAGAGGGAAATTCATAGCATTAAGTGCCTACATTAAAAAAAAAAATTGGAGAGATCTCATACTGGCAACTTAACAATGCACCTGAGAGCTCTAGAACAAAAAGAAAAAATCATACTGAGAAGGAGTAAAAAGCAAGAAACAATCAAATCAATAAATCAGGGCTGCAATCAATAAAATAGAAACAACAAAAACAATAGAAAAAAAGAATTGATTCTTTGAGAAAAATCACTCAGATCAAAAACTCTTATCCAACTAACTAAAAGGCAAAGAGAGAATATTCAAGTCAGCAAAACTAGAGATGAAAAGGAGGATTTAGCAACAGGTACAGAGAACATCCAGAGAATCATAAAGACATAGTTTAAAAACCTGAACTCCAACAAACTGGAATATCTAAGGAAAATTTTCTTGATACATATCACTTACCAAAGTTAAATCAAGATCAGATAAACAATTTAAACAGCCCTATAACCCCTTTAAAAAGCCCAAGGTTTAGCACAGACTTCTACCAAACTTACAATAATTAATACCAATACTCCTCAAATTATTCCATGAAATAGAAACAGAAGGAACATTGCCCAATTCATTTTACTAGGCCACAGATACCATGATACCCAGATCACATAAAGACACACCAAAGAAAGAAAACTTCAGACCATTTTCCATATGAAAATGGTGCAAAAATACTCAATAAAATACTTGCAAGCCAAATCCAAGAATACATCAAAAACACCATCTACTGTGAACAAAGAGGCTTCATCTCAGAGATGAAGGAATGGTTCAATATATTTAAATCAATAAATGTAATCCACCATATAAGCAAACTGAAAGGCAGAAATCACATGATTGTCTCATTAGATTAAAAAAAAGCTTTTGACAAAATTCAACACCTCTTCATGGTAAAAGCCCTGGAGAGATTAAGGATATAAGAAACCTAACTAAACATAAGAAAGGCCATTTAAAGCAAGCTGGTAACCATCATAAACAAATGGAGAGAAACTCAAAGTAATTCCAGTGAAATCAGGAACAGAGCAATGTTGTCCATTCTCTCCACACCCACTCAAGTACTTAAAGTCTTAGCTAGAATAAAAAGACAACTGAAGGAGATCAATGGGCGAACAGATTGAAAGGAAGAAGGTATCTTCATTTGCAGGTGATATGATAATGTATATAAATGATCCTAAACATTCAACTGGGAATTTTCCCTACAGGTGATAAATACTTTCAGTAAAATAGCCTGAGATAAGATTAACTCACAAAAAATCAGTAGCCTTCCTATATACAAATGATAAATGGACTAAAAAAGTAATCAGGGAAACATCTTTCACAATGGCCTCAAATAATACAAAATATCTTGGGGTAACTCTGACCAAGCAAGTGAAAGACTTGTATGATTAAAAAAAAAAAAAAAAAAAACACTTCACGTCTTTGAAGAAAGAAATTGAAGAAGACATCAGAAGATGGAAAGATCTCCCATACTCATGGATCAGCAGGATTAATACAGTAAAAATGATCATCCTATCAAAAGCAATAGGCAGATTGCTTCAATGCAATTTCATCAAATGCAATCCCCATGAAAATTCCAACACAATTCTCCACACATCTTGAAAGGACTATTTTCAGCTGAATATGGGAAATAAAAAACCCAGGATAGTTAAGACTACCCTGAATAATAAAAGAACTGCCGGAGGTATCACCATCCCCTATTTCAAGTTGTACTATAGAGCTGTAGTAATAAAAAAAAAAATCATGGGATTGGCACAAAAAAAGACATATTAATCAATGAAATAAAATTGAAGACCAGTCATAATTCTACACACCTATGAACACCTGATTTTTGATAAAGAAGCCAGAAATACACACTAGAAAAAGACAACATCTTCAACGAACAGGGCAGGTCAAACTGGACATCAGCATGCAGAAGAATGAAAATAGGTCCATATTTATCACCATTCACAAAACTCAAGTCCAAGTGGATCAAAGACCTTAACATAAAACCAGATTCACCAAACCTAATAGAAGAGAAAGTGATGGATAGCCTTGAACTCATTGGCACAGGGAAAGACTTTCTGAACAGAACACCAATAGCACAAGCACTAAGATCAACCATTAATAAATGGGATCTTATGAAACTGAAAAGCTTCTACAGAAGGCAAAGGACATTGTCATTTAGACAAAGTGGCAGCCTACATAATGGGAAAAGAATTCTACCAACTCCACATCCAATAGAGGATTAATATCCCAAATATATAAAGAACACAACAAAACTAGATATCTAAAATGTAAATAACCCAATTAAAAATGAGGTACAGGTCTAAACAGAGAATTCCCAATAGAGGAATCACAAATGACTGAGAAACACTTAAAGCATTGTTCAGCATTCTTAGCCACCAGGGAAATGCAAATTAAAACTGCTTTGAGGTTTCATCTTATACCAGTCAGAATGGCTAAGATAAATAATACAAGTGACAGGTCATGCTGGCCAGTATGTGGAACAAGGGAAATACTTCTCCATTGCTGGTGGGAGTGCAAACTTGTATAATCACTATGGAAATAAGTATGGTAGTTCCTCAGGAAGATGGAAATCAATCTACCTCAAGATCCATCTTTACCCTTCTTGGGCATATACCCAAAAGATGCTTCATCCTACTACAGAGACACTTATTCAACAATGTTAATTGCTGCTCTATTCATAATAGCCAGAATTTGGAAACAACCTAGATATCTGTCAACAGAAGAATGGATAAAGAAAATGTGGTATATTTATACAATAAAATATTACTCCGCCATAAAAAGGATGAAATCATGAAAATTATAGATAAATGGATAGAACTAGAAAATAAATCTTCCTGAATGAGTTATCCCAGACCCAGCAAGAGAAACATGGTATGCATTTGCTTACATGTGGGTATTAGCTGTTAAGTTGATTATGACTAATCTGCAATCCACAGAACCACAGAGACATATTATACGACTATTTTAGGACAATCTGTCTTTCTTCAAATTGACCAGTCATCAAAAAGGGTTCTCTCTCTCTCTCTCTCTTTCTCTCCCCCCCCCCAAACAGTTAACTATAAATCAGCAGACCAAGGGAGACAGGCAGCTCTTGTTAGGTAAGGGAAATAGAACAGATATTTGTGGATGGACATGGGGTCTGAAAGAAGAGGATTGAGTGGGAAGGGCACAAAGGGACACAGGGAGAAACACCTAAAATCCAAGGCCATTTGAGGGCAACTATGGAAACCTAATAGAGTAGAAGCTTCCTAATATACACATATATAAAGTTGATCTAAATGAAATCCCCAAATAATGGGCTCTGGGGAGACAGAGCCCAAACTGGCCATCACTTGTCACCTACACAACTTACTGAATATGGAGAAGTCTGGCTTGTATCTGCAGAGAACCTTCAACCCTTTGTGCAGCATCTTTGGTACAGGAAGGTACTCTGTACTCTTCTAAGGGAGAAAAGTACACACCACACCAGTCACAGACCCTGTGATCTACAATGGTGTCCTGCCTGCAAGCTATGCCAGGAAAGTGGTGGCACAAAGCTTGTGGGAGTAGCCAACCAATATCTGATTTGACTTAAGGCCCACTCCAGAAGATGGAACCTACACTCAACTCTGCTTGGGTGAACAAGAACCCAAGACTAGATAGTGCAGGGATCAAGGATAAAACCAAATACCACTGACCTAAAAATTAAAACAAAAAAAAAAGTAGCAATAAAATGATTCCTAATAACATTCTACTATGCTTATAAACCAGTGCCTTACTCAGCCATTATCTGAATGACTTGCAGCACTTGGGGACAAATACAGAGACCCTCAGCCAGACATGATGCAGAGAGTGGAAGACTGTGGAACACTCAGCCCTCAATGGGAGGTCTCCATCAAGTCCCTCTGTTTCAGGGTTCAGGGCACCAGATGGAAGAGGAGGCAGAGCTAGTGTAAGAGCCAGAGGAGGTGGAGGACACCAAGGAAACAAGACCCTCTAAGTCATCACGATCAAAGCTCACATGAACTCACAGAAACTGAGGCAGCATGCTCAGAGTCTGCGCTGGTCCAGACCAGGTCTTTTGGGTTTATATTTTGATTTCCAGTTTAGTGTTTTTATGAGATTCCCGAGTGGGAATGAATGGGTCTCTGATTCGTGTGCCTTCTCTTGAGCTCTTTTCCTTTTGTTTCTTTTGTCCAATGTGAATATATTAGTTTTGCTATTATCTTGCTTTATTTTATGCTTATCCTTTAGAAGCCTGTTTTTTATTCTAATGAGAGAATGAAAGGGAGTGGATCTGATGAGAGGGGAGGTGAGGAGGAAATGGAAGGAGTAGAGGGAGGAAAAACCATAATCAGGCAATATTATGTGAGAAAAATTCTATTTTCAATAAAAGGAAGAAACGTAAAATGGGCAAAACAAAAGTAAAGCAAACCATCAACTCGCCCTGTTGGTTTTAATGTGGCGCTGATATTCATTCAGCGGGTTATTACCATACGAGAAAGGCCATGAGGCAGTACAAAACCCACTATCAGAGTTTCATTAGGAGGAGGGGGGACAGGACAGGGTGTGTGGTCAGGCCTCTGAAAAAACATGTGCAGAGAGAGGGGAGCGGGGAGGAGATGAAGGGACGAGTCTGTGATCCGCTTCTTATGGATTCCCCTACACATGCACAGAGGGGAGTATGGAGCTGCACCATGCATGTGCATAGATTGCCTGATCACGCAGCACACTGATTACTTAGGACATAAGGCCCCTTGCTTAGCTACTGAACTGTGCATTTGTGGTCATGGAGCTGGGGGAGTGGCCAGAAATTCCAACACCCCCTCCAAACACAAACACACCAAAAACAAAAACAAAAATCAGAAAAGAACAGGTGCAAACAGAAGCCAAGAGTTTCAGAATGTGTCTATGGATTGAAAGTCATTCATTGACAGTCTCCTGGATATCTCTAATTAGCTAGGAGTTTTCACTTTTCTTCTGGTCAAGATTCCCAGTTTATGACCTGGTCACAATGGATGTGGTGGGTGTGGAATGTGGATGCTATGCATATGCAAGGCGCTCAAAACAGAACTAGCTGCGCCCAGCTGAATCTCAGAGACAGGTAGATACTGGACACAACAGGAAGACTTCTTGCTGTGCAGCCTACAGAGCTGAGCAAACAAGCTGGACAAGAGATTCGTATCTTGCATAATTGATGGCTGATTCATACTATAAGCTTTAGTTTTAAGTATTGACAGTAAATCCATTTGAACAGAGCCTGCATTTATCCTTTTCTAAACTTATTTTGATTTGACAAACAAAAATTGCTTACTTATATCCATTGTGTACTAGGTGACGCATTGTGGTATGTACACACTGCTGAAACATACACCTCAAGTTTATTGCTTAACCTTTGGTGTGGTGACAATAATCAACATCTATTCTTTTCCCAGTTTTCAGTAAAACGGTATCATGCTATAGTCACCAATTTGTATTATAGATCTCTTAAATATTTTTCCTCATGACTTAAATCTTATATTCCTTGATATATATATATATATATCCCCAACCAATCTCTACCCAGCCTTTGGAAATTACCATTTCTACTGTCTACTCCTATAAATTCAATGATTTTAGATATTACCTTTAAGTGAGATCATGCAGTATTTCTCTTTCTCACCTGAGCTATTACCTTTAACATAATGTCTTGTAGATCATCTGTATTTTGCAGATGACAGAATGTTTTCTTTTTAGATGTTGTATAATATTTCACTGTGTTTATGTATTACATTTTCCTCAATGGGCCTTTGTTAATTCATGTTTCCTGGCTCTTAAGCATTGGCCTCTGAAAGGTGATAGAGGTGTTCTGTATAATCTACATTTCTTTAAAACTCTAAGAATTTCATTCTGGATTAATGTTTCCCTACTTGTTCCAGCAAAAACTGAGCATAACTCTCCCTCAGTAAACAAAGGAGAATGTGCAGCAGCTTTGGTATTCCCTGTATGCTGCATCTCCCATGGATCTGTTCAAATCTCCACCCTCCCTGTCATGTTTCTGTCTTTAGGAGTTTCAGTTTCTTCCAAGAACAGCTGACATACCACTTCCGATTCTGGAACCACCTTCTGTGCTGGAAATCTTGTTAATACGGGAACTTTGGAGAAGAAAAGGAACAGGTTGAGAGTAATCAAACTGCTGTCCAAATGCTTATCTCTGTACCTATATACATTGCATCTCCCAGACCTCATTGGAGAAATTCCTTTGTGCAGTCAACCTTGGTCAACACGGAAATTCTCAGCCGGTCAAAGTACAGAGAATACACGTCTAGGGAGTACTTAACCACAGACAGCCCATGACCAATAGGATCTTACCACCAGAATCTAGTGTACAGTGTATATCAACAGACATGTATAACAATAGCTCCCCTACAAGGGTCAGGCATCATCTCAGAAGAGAGAACTCAAAGATTTTAAGAGTCCAAGGTCAGGGTGGCTGATGTGAAACAGTGTCTTCTGAACATCCCAGGACCACAGCACATATAAACTCATAGAAACTGTGGCTGCCAGCACAAGATGAAATGTGTGCAAGGTCAAGCCAGGCAAAATTCCAGCGTGGAGGAGGTGTTTATGAGGTCATACCCCCAGCTAAGGACTTACTGACAACTGATGGCTGCTTGAGAAAGGAGAGTCAATTTTCCTTAAGAGTGTAGCCCTGATAGGTGGACTTTGCTCCAGCTGGTGGCCCTACACCCATGAGTATATGTACCACCAACTGGACTTGGATTAGAAAGAAAAGGAAAAAGAAGATGTGAAGTTGGGAGTGATAAAGGATGGATCTGGGAGGAGTTGCAGGGGGGTGAATATGATCAAAATACGTTGTATGCACATAGGAAGTTTTGAAAGAATTAAGAAAAATATTATATTTACGTTTTAAAAATCACAAGGCTGGCTAGGCTTTCCCCGCTAAGATTACATAAGCAATAAGCAGTTGCTGGAAATGAGGATGCTTTTCTGTGGAGCTACCTGCAAACTGGGTAGTGAGCTCCAGATACGTAGCCATCATATGTAAACCTGTGCTGGATTGGGCTTTTCATATTTTCAGATTGCTATATCTGCCCTTAGGCCATCCATGTTCCTATAAGTAACCCCAGTGAACTCATCAGATCACCAAGCCTAAACAATGATGTACCTTTGTTATCTCTTAATATCTACAGATAAGTAATCCAGGTACAGGGAGTTTTTGCACGTCACTCAAGCTGGCGGCAGAACTGGCAGCCCTGGTTGAGGAATCTTCAGAAAGTTCAGCTGAGGTAGCAGCACAGAGGTGAATCAGACTTCAGGGTAACTCACATGGTTTCTTACAGATGTTAGTCCCTTGTCTCATAGGCTTGTCTCCAGAACTATGGCAGAACAAGACAGCTATTCTCTCTTCAAGTGAGCTATTTTTCAGAGTGAAACAGCAAGGCACCCTGAACCCCCATCAGAAGCTGCATCTTTTAAAAGCTTAAGGTTCACAGTGACGTCCTAAGCTCCAGTCCACACTCAGGGGCAGAAATAATTAAGCCCCACCTCCCGAGGGGAGGCACACAGAAGTTGTACACAGGTATCTTGAAAACCACACCGCTCCCGAATCAATCAGCCCACTTCTGCATTTTCACAGCTGCTCCTGTGTCCCAGTCACCGTCTCCAGGCTAGAACAACCCATTCATTGTTCTCTCCCTAATCCCTCAACTGATTCTCCTCACCATAGCACAAGAAATCTTTCAAAACTGTAAATCAGATTATACCAGTCTCCTGCTTCAGCTCATCCTTTTCATGGCTTCTGGTTTTATGTTCCTGTCATGTCCCACACTGCCCCACAAGACATGGCCTGAGCTTAGCCCTCTAGTTTCTTCCCAGCCCCTCTGCACTGTGTGCCGGCTTCCTAGTTTCACACTTCCCTTCCACATGTGTGTCTTCCTTAGCTTTGCTGCGTGTTGACTAGAATGCTCTGCCCTGGCCCTCACTTGCTCACCAACTGACTGACTGTCCCTTGCATTTCCTTCTTGCCATTCAGGGATTAGCTTGCGTGCTGCTTTGTCTGACAGACCTTTCCTAGTTTCCCTAGCCACAGTAGATGTGCCCCCTCTTCCCACCAATGCCCCCCCACACCCCCACCCCACCCCACCCCACTCCACCCCCATCACCAACCAGGCTCTAACACCAGGCTCTGTTTCCAATGCAGAATTAGTAGTGGGGATAATAAACTTTGTATGCTGGTCGGCAAATAGGTAAACAGCCACTTCCTCAAGCTCCACAGTCTCCCACAATTTTGACCCTTCTACCACTTCTAAGGACCCCTGTCTTCATTTCACAACCACCGGCAGCTGGGAGGTTATTGCCTGGGACAACAGGTTCTCTATGGTGTTGCTTCCAAAAAACACTTTGTTCAGTTGTGACGAAAGAGGCTGTGCCGTGCCTGTGGCTCTGGCCTCTGACCACACCTCTGCTCATGCAATCCTCCTGTGTATTCATTTACTCACTTGTCTACAGCCTGACTTTTCTTACCAACCTGTGAACTGTGGGGGAAGGGGCATCAACCCCAATTGAATCAACTGTCTCTCATCTCCTACAACAGTTTCTGGCACCCTACAGTGACTCAAACATTTGAAAAGCATGAAGAAATAGCAAAGGACAAGGATTAAGGGATTGAGGAGTTGGTGAACAGGGGCAGACTGGACAGACATGCCACTTGCTGTCCGCTAGCCCAGCTGTCCTGTGGCCAGCAAAGAAGCCAAGGGGTTCTGTTAGCACAAGGAATTCTCCCAGGTTCTTGCTTGCTTCTCCTGTTTGTGTCTTTTCGTTCTTCTTTCAGCCCATCTTCTCTCTCTTTCCTTGCCCACCTTGCTTATCTCTTCCAAAGCCAAGAGCAAGCATGGTCTCAGTCAGTCTGCAGAACTCGATAGCGTGGGCTGGGATCCAGTGACGGAGATCCTTCTTTCCTTGTCTTGCTGTGACCTCCACACTGCTCTTCCTCTGGGTCCTCCCATCCCTCTGACCTCCCACAGCTATCACAGGCCGATTCACCTGAAGGAAAAGGAGGAAAGCTGGCTTCCCAAGGTAGAAGGTTCTCTCCCAGCCTCCTATCTCTTACCTGGGAGACGTGTACTTAATCTCAAACCAGATGATATCTTGAAATGTGTCCCATCCGACTGAGATCTGGCCTTCACTATTCTCAGTCTTCTCGGAATTAATCAAGGGGTCTGGAGGAGTGAAGAGGTCAACTCAATCCCTATTTCTATTCCCA
>NC_050445.1:62841886-63046886 GCF_903995425.1 Onychomys torridus
ATCAGCTCAGGAAAAGCTGGGTTCTGTCTTATGACTTGAAAATCTAAGAAGCCTGTCAGAAATGGAAAATTGAAAAAAAACAAAAAACAAAAAAACGCTGGACTACGATTTGACATTGTCATCATAAAAGCTTATGATAATGAAATAAAAGAAAAATGATACAGTGATGGCTTACCAGCTTTTCAGACTGAGAGATGTATTAGGAAAAGCGTTTTAGATGATGCAGACAGTGTCTGTCCACATACCTAAAAACAACAACAACAACAACAACACACACACACACACACACACACACACACACACACTTGAAACTAGTTTCACAACATAATCCTCCTAATCCTTAGAACACATGCTTTTCTTCTTCTCTGGTAGGGATTAAAGTCGGGGCTTTGCACATGATGACACTTTCCCTCTGAGTTATATCTCTGGCCCCATGTGGTATGTTCTTAGTTCTTAAGGGGTCTCTTGTTTGTTTGTTTGTTTGATTTTTCAGTTCCACTCAATTTAAAAATGTTGGTCATGGTTCCCATGCTGATATTGTGACCTGCCACTAGGAAAGACACTTTTGGGGGGAACATACAGTGAATGTTTATAGATTGCCTCAATAAAGGGCAGGTATTAAGATAGTAAGGACAAAGGTCAGAACACAAGGCAAAGTGAGTCACAAAGAGGAACTTCAAGCACGTGAAATCATTGAACGGCTTAAAACGTGTGGAAGGAGCCAGTGATTTTTTAGAGTTGAAGCACACAAGTAGAGTAAGGATGGTACCTGGCTCACGAGGTCCATTAAGTACAATGGATTTACACTGGACAGAAAGAGGCCAACTGACTAAGCTGTTATCATCAGACTCATCACAGTGAGCCGGAGCCCAAAGTAGGCAAGAAAAGAGGAGGTCTGCACCCAGTTGGTCTGGCTGCCAACTTATAGTCCAACCAAGCCAGATTCCAATAGGATGTCATTGACGGCACACTTCAGGTCCTGCGTGTGTCCCCTTTGAACTCTCTAACACCCCTCTCCATTGTCCTTTCCTCTAATTACGGGTGGCTAAGATGCTAAGATTAAGCAGTTAAGAAGAGGCTAAGCCAAAATTGGAAGACAAATATGCAGGCAAATCTGCCTTCAGCCCTCTCACTGGGCACAGTTTACAGATGACAACACTGCAGAGACAAAGATGCATCCAAACACTCATCTACCTGCATGCCTGTATCTAGCTGTCAGCTTTGTGGCTGCTCTTACATTATTAGGAAATAGCTTGTCAAGGACAAGTGTTCTGGAACTCATAAATAAAGTCCAATGTCTGAGTTGTGTCCCTGATCCCAAAGCCTCTGAAGTCCATCCAGAAATCACATAAACTTTGCTGTGAGCTGTTCTGTACAAATAGACACTGACTCCCTGCCAAAGAACACCAGACTCTTAAGCTAGGGTGGCACTCTGGGGCCCAGATACTTCCGTGTACTATCAAGCATTCCTTATTTGTCTGGATTTCTTTATGAAGGCTACTGCATGCCAAACCCCATGCTAAGGTCACTTACACATATCTCCTTATTTAATCCTTCTAGCAGTTTTCAAAATAAAGGTTCATGTTTTCCAAGTTGGGGGTATAGCTCAAGTAGAGGACTTGCTTGACCTAGTCAAGAACCTGCGTTCAATCTCTACAGCATCCTCTTTCACTCTCTCTGTCTCTGTCTCTGATTCTCTCTCTCTCTCTCTCTCTCTCTCTCTCTCTCTCTCTCTCTCTCTCTCTGTCTCTCTGTCTGTCTCTCTCTTTCTGTGTGTGTGTGTGTGTATGTGTGTGTGTGTGTGTGTGTGTGTGTGTGTGTGTGTGTGTGTTTCTCTCTCACCTTTTCCATGTTCTATATGTGAAAACATCAAACATCAGGCCATTCAAATGTGACCCCTTCACTTAAAAGGTACAACAGAGATAAGATACCAAGTCTCCAGATTCAAAGCACTCTGTTTCCAACTTCTCCTTTGTACCCTTTTCATTAGCCTACACTTTTTACTTCACTTTGAAGTCTATAGCTTGTTTCTGTCTTCCATAGCCTCCTGTGGTCTTTGGTGATGGGATCAGTAACTCCTTCGTTCGTTTTCATGGACCATGACATAAATGTCTACCAAGTCCCTTATCATGCTACTTTTTAATAATTAGTTTTTGGTCTTGTTGCTCCCTCTAAATTATTAAATTGGTGAGTAGTGCTACATGACATTACTTCCAACATGGCTTCCAATATGAACATAGAACTTGTAGAGGAGGGAATTCAGCGGATGTCTGCTGAACTGTTCTATAGCACTATTAGTCTAGTACAGAGAAGATGGTATAGATATACTGATGGGGCCAGTAGGCCTGGAAGACAATTCAGCCTTAGCCATAGTGTCAAAATTATGGTAATATTCATTATTATATAAACTGTCTCCAACATGCTCATTTGTTGAAGGTATGGTCTCTGTGCAATGCTCAGAGATGGGGCATTTAGGAAGTGATTGGGTCATGATGGTGTTGATCTAATTGATAGAGTAATGCATTCATGGATCCATAATTCCTGTCACCGGGGGAGCATGGCCTTCCAGCATGTCCTGAATCTCTCAACTGTTTGGTTATGTCTGCTTCTCTCTCATCCATCCCAGTGGGGTTCTGTTCTGGTCCTGCACTGGGACAAACTCAGGTGCTCTCACAGAGGAGAATACTTGCCTGCACTTATACCTCATTTGTCCAGACTGTCCTAGACTATGGAATTGACAGCCATAACATGAGGGTAGAAATATCTCAGTTCTTTTTTCTGAAGAAAGGACACACCCTCTTACTACCCCTTGTGTACGCAGTCACAGTGAGGACATTTTATATAGCGACAGTGTTTATTCACTCCCGGCTCATCTTCTGTGAGACTAAATTGCCAAGAAGGTGAGAAGAGAAGCTCCCAGCTCATTGCCAGCCAACTGAAATTGCCAGGGACTCTGGGATAATTGTCACTACTTAGCAAGGCTGTCCTAGGTCATTTGTTCTAGAAGCTACATAACTTGTCTGGCTTTCCCGGCTGTACCAGCATTGTGGTCCACTTCTTCCAAATGCCACAACAATGGCTTTTCTATGTTCAGGAGCCTGATGGTGATTCCATCTCACATATGCTCAGTTTCCCTTCATCCTTTATTCAAATAGTCCTCATGATGCTTATGTCCTCAGATTCAATAAATTGTTTCTTTTCCTCTGTTTACATATATGTATAAATATGTAAATATGTCTCTTTACATATAGGTGCTTGCCCACGTGTGATGCCTTTTTGCATGCTGTCCTTAAAAATGACTTCTGAAGTTGTAAATACTCTTAAAACACACCTGCATTTTTATATCTAAAATGCAAATACCTCGTCTGGGCTGTAGAGCCAGACAGAATAGAAAATACATATTCTTGAGTTGTATGGAAGGTATCCCCATTTTAATGTAAGCATTTGGAATTGGTTGTATTTACTGTATGGTTTACAAATATTTAACTGATTTGGAGCTATGAAGTAGCCTATGTATTTAGAATCTAGATGCTTAGGGAAATAGCAAGCTCTTTCTATGAGAAGCCTCTCGGACATCAGTGGAGTTAACTGGAGCTTTGCTGTCATCCGATCTAACTTTCCACAGTGGAATTCAAGTAAAACTGATGAAATAGTTCCTGCCAAAGTGCAAAGAGTCTGGAGAACACCACGTGCCTCTTTATGCATCTGTCCTTCCCTGCACACAACTGCCCTCACTCAACTCTGTGTTGTACCTCAGGGTCCCCACTGGTCTTGAAGAATCACAGCTGCCCAGGAATACTAACTCAGGGAGGAGGGGATACCCAAGGCCAAACACAGCTAAGGAGAACTTTGTGGACTTGCTTTTGCAACTCAACCTACCTTCTGAATTATGTGTATTTTATTTTTTTCTCCCTTCCAGAAGAAGATTAAATGCTCTCCGTGAAGTAACTCCTGTAGACCTTCCTAACTGCAATTTAGTTAAAGGAGTCGGTATGTATATAGATGAGGAAGTGCCAGATTTCAAATGCAATGATATTATCTCACTATATATTTTACTAATGCTCCAGTTCAGTTTGGTCCAAAATCACAAAATTGAATCAGGAGTGTAATACAGAGTCAGGAGTTGCTTACAAATGCCATGTACTTTGACTTTTGATCTCACACATGTATTACCAAGATGCTTCCATTTTTATTGGGTTTTGTTTGGTCAACAGAACAAAAACTATATCCAGAACTATAGTTTCATGGCAACAAAACCCAAGGAGCTGGCAAAGGGAAGAAGAAGGAAAAAGATTAAAGCCTAAAATAAAGAATAATTTTTTAATGAACGCTCTCACAGGCAATTACCACAAGGCTTTTTCATGTGCCCCCTCTTTGATTGTTAGCGAGGAGACTCTTTTCCAGAACTTCTCAGCAGATTTCCCCTTAGATCTCATTAGGCAGAGCTAGGGGACAGGCTGATGTCTAGCTGCAAAGGAAGCCGGGAAGATAATTACTGGTGTCCATCCTGGGAGGCAAGACCTGTCAGCAAAGATAAAAAGGTGGAGGAATAGTAACCCCTGGTAACCAACTCAGAGCATCCCAGAGCTCAAGTGTGCATCTTGTTTCAACCAACCAGCTAGCTTTGTTAGTGGAGGTCAACTCATATGAGATCCATGCTTTTGCTTATTTAGGTAGTGGTTGTTGGCTTCTGCTTTTAGAATTATTTGTCTGAGATGATGATAGTGCAGAAAGTGAGTCAAAAAGAGTCATTTAGGTAAGATTCTTAAACATGAGCAGATATCTTACAACACAACACTTTTTCTCGGAAAGTGTAATATCAATGTCAAATATCCCTGAGTATCTGAAAAACATACACACCCATTAAGTGTATGACTATAAAAAACAAATTTGTCTTTGTATTAATTGAAAAATTTTAAATTTAAATGTATTTAAGGGGTAACTCACTTGAAAATATATTTTATTGGTATTTTTACTTAGCAACTATCAGCAAAATATCCCCCATCTAAAAACAAAAATTTGGGATTTTCTTGTATTTCTAACATAGTTTTCAGATGTTTAATTGATTTGGAACTACAATGTACTTGGAGTTTTTGAGTTCAGGAGTTCTGGCCAATACCAACTCTTTCCAAATAATCACATGTTTTATATTTTGTGAGTTTCCATGGACTATATATGAAAGATCTTGATTCTGAGATAAAGAGACATTGACTTGAAGCAAGTATATGAAGTGTAAATTGTCATTGTGCTTGTTGATGATGCTAATATTCTTTAAAATTCCATATAGCCAAGTCAGGCACAGTGGCACATGCCTACCATCCCTCAATTTACAAATTTCAAGGCTAGCCTGGGTTACATGAAACTCTGCAAATAAATATAAAATTCACTTTTTTTTTATTTGTGGTTTTGGTTTTTCCAGACAGAGTTTCTCTGTGTATCAGCTCTGGATTGACCTCGAACTCACAGAGATCCTCTTGCCTTTGTCTCCCATGTGCTGGGATTAAGGGTATGTGTCACCACCACCTGGCTAAAATTCATTCTTTAATGCTCTCATGATCACATTCATCAATTTGAATGAAAGGAAAGATTTATTCTGAACCTGGCAAACAGGAGCTCATATAGAAACCCATTTTCAAGTGAGAGGAGATAAGCCGAAGGATTGTCAGCTTCCTGCAATACCTTGAAACACTATGTCCTTTTGCTTCCTTCCTGCAGAAACAGGTGCTGAAGACTTAGAGATCCTCCCTAATGGACTGGCTTTCCTAAGTACTGTGAGTGTTTGCTGTTTTACTGTGCTCTAGAACATCTTCTGGGACTGGCAATTTAAGTTTTCTTTAGGTCTTCTGTAGAGCAGTGTCCACTTTCAAATGAGATGGGTGATGCCCTTACTCTCTCATGGGGCTGGGAGCTGTGCTGTGCTCACTTAGGACTTGGCTGAAGGTGATGTGAGATGTGTAGGGGATAACCATAAAGGAGCTCTTGGCTTCCAGAGTGGTCCTGTCATACAAGTCAGTCAGTTAAGAGGTGGCCCTGTGGTCACCTGTGGCCCAGAGCAGTTACCATGGACACACATATCAATCAACACCTCTCAGCTCTTGAAGTGTCTGTGATATGCCTGCTTTTTCTCCACTGTTCTTTTAAGGGACTAAAATACCCTGGAATAAAAAGTTTTGATCCCGATAAGCCCGGAAAAATACTTCTGATGGACTTGAATGAGAAGGACCCAGCAGTGTTGGAATTAGAAATTACAGGAAATAAGTTGGATACATCGTCATTCAACCCTCATGGAGTTAGTACATTCACAGCTGAAGGTAATAGTTCATATTGAATAAAAAAATTTAAAGGGTAAAAGTATGCCAAACAATGAATACTTCTTCTCATTCTATGAAAGGCTAGTCGTGAATAATTTGTATGGGTTTTGCCTTACCTCTTGTTTTAAGTAAGTAATACTAAAATCATTTCAATGCCTGAAAATGTTAAATATCTCAGATTTGTAAAGCCACTGATTTCATAGACTAGTAGTATTCACATTATGTCTATAAAATAATTATATATTCAGCTTTAACTGCAGTAGGCTTTCCATGTCAAACAATGGGGAGATGCAAGCATCAGCAGCCATGGTTTTTCCAGCCCTGGATCACTGCCACAGTAGTACAGTGACACCTCTTTCCAGCACCGCTCTCTCAGCCCACCCCTGGGTGCTCTTCACTGTTCAGAAGCTCATCTTCATCCCATGCTTCCAGCTGCATTTGTTTCCCCACCCACAGTGTCAGCACTCAATGGCTTTCCCTGCGTGCTCGGTGCCATTTCCATAGCAGTATGGTAATTCTCAAATTCGGGTACACACAGAAACACCTGGAAATGTAAAAATCCCAATGCACAAGCTTCAGCCCCAGAGAACTGAATTCTGCCAGCTTGATGGTGGCTGGAGCAATGGTTAAGGCTTGTCCAGGTGACAAGAATGTTCCTGTATGCTCTTTGTCTCCATTCCCTCCTCGCCTTGTTCCCTCCCCCTCCTTTCTTCCATCCTTCCTCCCACCTCAATTTTTTCTATTACCCATTTTCGCCTTCAAGAGCATCACCCCTACCTGATAATCCAGCTTCTGTGAGCAGCATCTGCTCTCCCTGACAGCATCCCCCTAATCAGTCACTGTAACCCTTTGAGAGTTCCTCCAAGTCTCAGTTCAACATTTTGCTGCCTCTTTATTTCCCTCATGGAGACATTTCAAACTAGTGTCACTGTCTGTGCCTATATTCTAGGAGAATATCCCCAAATATATGTTATTAACATTCTTTTCCCTTTAGATATTCAGTCCCATGCTGAAGGATCTTCCTATATATTTCCAGTTTGTTCCTCTCCTATGACCACTTTAAACTAAAAATGTCAAAAAATTATTATATATGTGTGTATGTGTGTGTGTATGTGTGTATGTGTGCGTGTGCGTGTGCGTGTGTGTGTGTGTGTGTGTGTGTGTGTGTATGTGTGTGTGTGTGTGTGTGTGTGTATACTTGTCAATGATCTTTCTATACACTCACCCAACCTTTGCCATGTTATTTCCCTAAACATTTTAGGTGCAAAGAAATATAGTGTTTGGCATGTGTATACTTTTAAAAATAATATTGATATGGTACTACCAAACTCTTTGGTAGGTGGCTTTCCCTTTCATCACTGGATCCAGGCTTCTTTTTATGCCTGCATTTAGACCCACTTTCAGGGCTTTGGGATTCAGCTGTGTGGGAGTCCTGAGAACTGACCATGTGCTTGTACATAAGGAGGTGTTTTCACCTTTAACATCTTTACAAGCAGTTCCAGGGTGACACTCTTCTTGCACATGGATCATCTATAAACATTTTGGGGATGGACTTTTAAAAGTAGAATTTTCTGTACAGAATATAAATCCTGGTTTAGTCCCCACATTTATGTGGTGTCTGACTTCCTTGCTCTTTAGCTGTCCCCAGGGCTTTTTATGTGTCCTGTCCAATGCCTCTCATGTCCTCTCCTGTCCTTTTTGGTCAGTGTTATTCTGTTAACATGGATGCTCCTCTTTCTGAATGGGGTTCCTACTGCAGTCTCAAGCTGCACCCTTACTTGTTCATGGTCACAATTGATAAAACCTAGACCCTACCGCGATCCCCAGCAAGACTGCTCCTGCACTGCCACTCCGTGGCCCCAGATCCCTCACTTCTCTGAGCTCTAATCACTACTTCACTGGTAAGTGAGTATATCAAGGACCTCTTGCCTCAGAGCTTCTGCAGATTCTCTTCCCTCAACTTGGAATATTATTTCTCCAGATATCTGTAGTTTCCTCTTGTTTCCTTTTGCTCTCTGCTGTAATACTATCCTGTTGGAAAGAAGGTCCCTAATTGCTATGAAGAAGACACTACATTACCCTCTAGTTCTTTATCATATGACAATAGTCCTTTGCAGTATCTAAACTTAACACCAATGAAAAATATATGCTGGTTGCATGGGCCAATCAAAACTATCTGAGCTGGCTTTTCTTGTTCCCATCTGCTAAACAGTGTATCGCTTTCCTTTAAATGCCAATTTGATGTCAGAGTTTTCCAGAGATACCCCACTGCTTCCTCTTCTTGCCCTCCTCTTCATCCTCCTCTTCTCCTCGAGACACATTCTTACTCTGTAGGCCAACGAGCAACTCTCCTGCCTCCACCTACCAAGATTAGAAAGTGAACCACCATTCCCTTCCCACTTCTTAGGCAAGCAGCCTAGCATCCCATTTTCTCGGCCACATCTTCTTCACCACTCAGAGCACTTTCTTTCATACCCAAAGTCCTCCTCTCTTTCTCAGACATTCTCCCTGAGGCACTGGCCATCTTCCACTGTGGAAATTTCCTGCGAGCTCACCATCTGCTGTGGAAATTCCATGCAAGCTCACTGTCTAGACCTGTTCTCACAGCCTCAAATCCTTTTACCTCCACTTAGTCTCCCATGAAGATCACTTGAACTGACAAAGCTTAACAAGCTGTCTGGAGTTTCAGCGCTGGTGACGTTTGTTCTGAAGTTTGGGGCTTTTTTTCCTCCCCTGTGAAGTTGTGAGTCTTCAGAGGTTGACACTACTTTTTCCTTCAGCCACTTTTCTTAGGAGCAATCACAAACTCTTTTCTCTACAAAGATGAAAATATTCCATCTGCCTGACATCCTAAGTACTAGTTGGAGGTGGGTTGAAATTGCTTTGGGGAGAGAGAACTGACAGCTGAGAGCCTCACTAATGCTTCAATTTTTGTTTTTTATCTCCTCGCAGATAATGCCGTGTACCTACTGGTGGTAAACCACCCAGACTCCAAGTCCACTGTGGAGGTGTTTAAATTTCAAGAAGAGGAAAGATCACTTTTGCATCTGAAAACCATCACACATGAACTTTTTTCTAGGTACTGCAGTGCTTTATATGTATAGGTCCCTTGATGGTGGAAGGCGGCTCACTTACACTTAGCTTTTGATCTGGGCCAGGGCAGATTCCACTCTTCTGAATGTTCTTCTTTGGAACTTATTGAAACCCTGTGAGCCTAAGAGTGGGCTCTTTTCCTTCTTCCCTCTCCTACCACATGTTGGGTGGTTACTATAGCTTAGCTGCCACCCTCAGGATCTCTATCAAGCCATTCCAAGCCATTAAAAAACAAAACAAAACAAAACTGCTTCTTTACAAGACCAATCTCAGATGGTCTTGTTCTTTCCATTCAGATATACAAGAGAAGAACCCAAACTCAGTGCATCTTAGACATTCTTATACAGCATCTACTAGTAGTGTGTTGTACACTATTTATACTAATACTGGTTTCCATGCTAGATTCCTGGACAATATAACAAATGGGGAAAGTAGACACCCAAGGATATCAATTTTTGGCCACCCAACACAAAGTTAACCTTCTCACTTAGCATATGAAGAATTGGTCTATGGACCCATTGATAGATTTAAGATAATCTAATGTCATCTCCCCGATAACTTTTATAACTTTTATTATGGTTTTCTAGAATTCTAGCACCTTCTTGTATAATTTAAGAACAGCATTCATCCACCTTGTTTTTTGTACATTTAATATGTACTTGCTGAAGGCCCCTGGCAAAGTCTTGGCATTCGGTATGCACTGTTTTACCTGGGAATCACCTTTCCCACCTCACTCGGCAAGAGTGATGATGAGGAAACAGTATGAAACAGTTAGATTACTAGATAAAGCTTGACTAACTAGTTATTGGCCAAGTAGGGATTAAAGCCCAGGGTTTCTGCATACCTAGGATGAGATCAAATGGAGAGAATTGGCTAGAGGTAGAAGTTTCTATTTATACAACAAGTGTGTTTCAGGAGATGGGATGTAGCTCAGTTGAAAGAATACTTGTCCAACATGCACAAAACCCTGAGTTCAATCCCTAGCACTACATACAGCAGGCATGGTGGTACATGTCTGTAATCCCAGCCATTGGGAGCTCAAGGCCATCCTCCTCAGCATATAAGGATTTTGAGGTCAAGCTGAGATATAGGAGATATATATCTATATATCTCTCTATATATACTCTTTAAAATTATAAATAATTTTATATATGTATATATATTATATAAAAATTTTTAAGACAGAATGAGGCCTTCAAGTATCTGAAGAGCCAAAAGAATATTCAGGGGAAGACATGCAAAATGGAGAAGCTGAGGGAATGATGGCAATAGACCAATGGAAGGAGCCTCAGCTAGAAGTCAAGTGGTATGCAGACGGCCTTAAACATGTGATTTATTGACTGTTTGGGAACAGCTTCTTAATTTGGCACTACTATTACAGCATATGTGGATTTAACTGTTCTTGAGACCTGGGCTATCTGTGTAGTTGCCTATAAGCTCAGCCATTAATATAGCTGGGATTAGCTTGAATCCAGGGCTAGCACTGTGACTCACAAGAAATCATGAAAATTATTATTGTTTTTTAGTCACCAGTATTTCCAGTTTTGCAGAACAGGGTTTGTTTTCCAGGTCAGATGTGAAAATACTGTGGATTGGTAACACAGAACCAGACCACAAGTAACCAGAGTGCCCCATTCAACTAGAATTTGGCTCTTTCTACCCAAGGATTAGTCATGCACATTTGTGGCTTTGTATTTTAGGGTTGTTTATAGTATTAATATTTGAATTACTAAACCTGTAATAAGCTAATCATGTTAATAACAACATCACGACTTCTATTATTGGTCCTTTATGTACGCCAGACACGATGGCAAAGCCTTTATACTCACTGTTCCATTTATTTCATTTTTACCCAACATGCCAAACTACAGAAAGAACACTGAAGTGGCTCAAGGTTGGGTGACATGCTGTGACCCCACGTTGTGACCATAGCACACAGGCTCAGATTCAAACAGTACATCAAATTTCAAAGCTATTGCTCCAAACCGCTCCCATCTGCTCCTTTTCCATGGAGAGCTGCATACTAATTTCTAAACTCTGCTTTTAAAAAGAGAAATAAGAGCAGCTTGTCAGTTTTTGTCCGAAACCTGCACAGACGCATCATACCTCTATGGACATTTTCCACTGTGGTAATAGTAGCTGCTGCTGATGGAAGACCTAGTGAGTCTGGCCCCCAGCAAAGCTGACAGCTCCGTCTCATTGTAATTCCCACCATGATTCTCCAGTTGATATTCCGACAACAGGCTTTTCTAATGAGCTGTGTGAGTTGGAGGGGAAAATCGATTAAGCTCTCTTTACAGATGAGAAACTGAGGCTCCTGTACCATCTCACTCACTCCTGAGCCCTGGCTGCGTCAGAGCTGACGCATTTGCTGTTATGCACTCTGCAGCAGAGCAAAGATAATTTTCTCTAAGATCATGGCCCCAGGGAACTTCTCTCACCTCGATCAGCAAGGAATGACTCACTTATGTGTTTGCTATTGTACCCATTAAAGCTGAAAAATAGACTCATATATCTTACATTTTCAGCGTCACAGAGACAGAATCCTAATCAGAAAGAAAAGAACCAGACATCCTATTTCTGAACATTCTTGCTCAAGGACTCATTCAGTTAAGAGGCATGAAACTTCACAGTGTATGATAGAAGAGGCCATCATCTTTCCTTCCCTGATAAGGAAACTGAGGCCATAACATACAAAAGGATTGATTCTCCCTTAAACACACAGCTAATAAGGCTGGAACCACAGTGCTACCAGATCAATGTTTTTACTCCCTGTTACAACGGGCAAGCCATTGGACTTATAGGAGTCAGTGTCATGTGTGCTTAATCATCTTGCCCTGCTTATGATCTCTGTCTTAATTCAATCTTTACTGAACACACACACACACACACACACACACACACACACACACACACCAGCACTGCATTTACACTGCAGCTAGTATTATTTTCATGTCTCAGTATTAATAATCAGATCTTATTATCCTTGGAGATTGGCTAGGACTGGTGTCATAGTGATTTTGGGCTATCCCTGTGGTGTGAGGACTCCATCCAATACTTTGACTTTAAGGCTAGACTTTAATGACTACCAATATCTAATCCTATAATGTGTGCTATCTTTCCATGTATAATCATGTGTATTTTTAATTGCAGCATCAATGATATTGCCGCGGTTGGACCTGAAAGCTTTTATGCCACAAATGATCACTATTTTGCTGACACATATTTAAAGTCCTGGGAGATGTACTTGGGTCTGTCATGGTCCAATGTTGTTTACTACAGTCCTGATAAAGTCCAATTAGTAGCAGAAGGATTTGATTTCGCTAATGGCATTGGCATTTCCCCTGATGGCAAGTATGTGTGTCTTCTGTAACACCAAGGGCTTATTTGGATTCTCCTACACAGCTTTAGAACATAGTCTTTTCCTGTGTAATATGGTTATCTGTTGCACTATGTTGGTGAGATGAGAATGTAAAGCCAGATACTCAGCAGGACCTCTCATTCTCTTAGTTATTTTTTCTATTCCTGTACAAAAGATGCCCCAACTAAGGAAATTTATAAAAGGAAGCATTTCATTATGGGCTAACAGTTCCACGTGAGTCCCTGACCAGTACGGCAAGCGGCAGGCAGGTCTGGTGCTAGGAAAGTAGCTCAGGGCTCACTTGTTGAGACAAAAACCACAAGGTGTGTGTGTGTGGGTTGCTGAGAATGCCACAGGCCTTTGAAACCTCAAAGCCCAACCCCAGTGACCCACCTCTTCCAACACATCTCCTAATCTTTCCCAAACAGTTCAACCAACTTTTAAACAACCATTCAAATGTATGAGCCTATGGGAACCATTCTTGTTCAAATCACCACACTTATAGTATGAAAGAGTCAATGTGACTATTAGTGATGTAGTCTAATACCTCATGTTGGTTTTGCAAAGAACAGTTCACAGATCACTATTGGTCTGGTCACCACAGTTTGGGTAGCACTGATGAACATATAAAATCCATCCATCATTCCTCTATACTCTCCCTCATCTTCTTTCATCAAAAATTTCAGAGCATCAGTAATACCAGAAAAGTAACACGGGCAGTTTTATGTTGTTCATATTGTCTCTAATCCTCACAGAAGATAATTAGCATACCACTTCTCTCATTGTTCTAGAATATACTGTGCTTGGTCTCATCAAGAATCTTTATGGTGTAAAGTGTTATACCTTGTGCAAATTACTGAATTCTTGTTTGGATCAGGCTCGGAACAGGAAGAGAGAAAGACTTCTTTGCATTGAGGACAAACTCTTGTCTTCTCTCATACTTTCTCTGGCCTGAAACAGAGGACCATCATTAAGAGGGTTTCCCAATGCTCCCCAAAGCCCGAACTTACTACCGTCTGACACGAAGAACCTTGGCCTTGCCACTGGGTTAACAAGTCAAAGGCAACAATGTATAAGGCAAATATAAAGAGCAGGTGTTAGCATTATGTTTCTTCCCTGGTGATCAAGGATGAACACCTTGACACCTTAGGGAATGTCTTTCCAGTGATGAAATGCTTCATGCCCTCTCGACTCATTGAGTTCTTCAGAGTTGAGTTTGCTTTGAAATGAATTCGATTTTCTAGTTTCTAAGCAAAGTTTCACCCCAAGAACTCACCTCTTGGTTATCACAACTCACCTCTTGGCATCACTGCAAACACTTTGATGGAGCTCTTTCTTCTTTGAAGGCATGTCTATATAGCCGAATTATTGGCTCACAAGATTCACGTGTATGAAAAGCATGCTAATTGGACTTTAACTCCATTGAAGGTAAGATGTATTAACATTGTAAGTTTGCAGAGTGATAATTAGATTCTAATTGATTTGTGAAATTAAAAGTGAGGAGAAAGGAATTCTCTAATTGGAGTGGGTGAGAAGCAATTTTTCACTTGTTTATTAAGAGCCATCAGTACCATCATGTGTTTGTTGTTCACTTTGCTCCTGGCAGAGTGGGAAACAGCCACCCAGGCATCTCACACACAGGAAACTCTGAGACTTCCTGTTCCAGAGAATTTTAAGATGAGTTGTTTCCCAGGTCCCTTCCTTATCTGCTTCTACTTCTTTTCTCATTCTCCTTCTCTCTTTCTCTCTCTCCCTCTCTCTGTTTTTCTTTCTCTCTCTGTCTTTCTTTCTCCCTCTCTGTTTGTCTATCTTTCTCTCTCTCTCCCTTCTTGGAGACAGAGATGCAAAGAAAACAGTCTCCACTTGTATTTCACATCCAGCTCCCCTCTGCACCAGCCACATACTTACAATGGCTGCATGTGACCTGGCTACTTCCAGATGTGCTGCATTGCCACCTCTGCTTTCTCCAGCTGTTCCAAAGGATCCAGCTGCAGACCCAGAGCCCTCGTCTTCCTGGTCTCTGTGACTCTCTCATCTCTTTCACTTCTTACTGATAACGGCACTTCAGTGAGACCTTCCCTAATGACCTGAACTACTAACAGCTCCCTGCTCCCCACCATAGGTCTAGACTTCTGGATGGCTTTATTCTTGGCTTCAGTTTTCATTCCATCACACTGCACATCTTACTGGTCTTCTTTACTCTCTATGATCCACCAGGGCAGATTTCTTTTTCTGTTTATTGCTGGAAGAGTTCCTAACATCTAATAAACATTCAGCAAACATTTGTTTAATTACTATTGTGGGGTTGGCTGCATTTCACCTTCTGCTCCCTGTTAATTCTGGTCTAGGCTAAAAGTTTTCATCAGAAAGTTATCGCACAGAGAGGAAGAAGGGAGACTTAGGTAAAGAGAACATTACGAAGTGGCCCCTGTCCCTGCAGAGCCACAAAACACCATGCTGCCCATGTCCACTGCATGAAGTGCTGTCACTGCCAATTGGACGCCGGTTACTGTCACCATGTCCCAGGGACTGTCACAGGGGGCCTCAGAGAAAATTGCCTCAAAGCAACATAAAATCTAACATCGTGTTTGACATTAAAAATCATTGGCAGAGCTAGTTTAATATTAGCTACAGAGAAATGAAATTTCACACACTCCAACTGGCTTAGGGAATAAAAACAAACCAGGCTTATAACAACAGATACTTCTGCAAGGTGAAAGTTAAGGACTTTTGTAATAAAACCCAATTCAATATACACTCAACACAGAATGTGAGGGCTTTGCTCCTGTAGGGGCGGGGGTCAGATTTGGCATCCACATTTGGTACCAGAACAGGACTATCTCTCATCATTACAATCAGCCTAGCAGAAGCCACCTTGTCAAATGCAGTGATACTCATTCTTTTGGAGGGGGGGTATTATGTGAATTAGCATTAGTTCAGTAATATTTTGGAATGCCAAGAGGTTTGAACAACTTGTGGATAATTATCAAATCTATGATGAAGGTGAATGGTGTATGTCCAGCCCCAAATGTGGTGTAGTCATACTCTGGAACCTTATTCAGTTTTACAAAGGAAGGATACAAAATGGATGAAACTTAAGACATTGTGCTAAGTGAAATAAGCCAAACATAAAAGGACAGATATCATGATTTTACTTCTTTGAAGTACCTAGGGCCAGGCATAGTGGCTCACACCTGTAATCCAACATTCAGGAGGCTAAGTAAGACAGGGAGATTCCAAATTAGAGGCTGCCTTGAGTTATATAGCGAGACCTTACCCCCAAAATAAATTAAAATAAGTTTAATATTTTAAACTCATTGAAGCAACAGAATGGTGGTTACCAAAAGCTGGGAAATGAGGAATTATCATTTAATGGCTGCAGAGTTTCTCTTTGGACAAGTCAAAGTTCTAGAGATGGCTAATAGTGACAGTTCTACAGACATGTGCCTGTACCTGATGCTATTGAATTGTCCTTGTAGAGATAGTTATGATAACAGGTAATATGTTACCAGCATTTTACCATAGCAAAACGAATTCTGTTCCCCAAGACTCTAAGACTAAGAATTAGCCACAGTTCAGTCAACTGGAATTCTCAAAATACTGGAGTGTTAACATGAAAAACCAAAACCAGCTCCTTATTTAGGCCATTCCTTTTAGGTGATCCCAGGGATTGCAGAACCCAGGCCCTGGTAGGCAAAGGGACAAGAAAAGGGAGCACACTTTCCTGCTGAGCTACCTCACCAACATGCCCATGTCTTATTTAGACTTGAGTGTCTTCCACATGTCTTTGTGGCAATGTGAGAATGTAGCTATCCCTTGCTGTTATTATTATTATCATCATCATCATCATCATCATCATCATCATCATCATGGCTAGGTATTGGCTATTTACAGGGCAAGAGTTCATTTCTGGACCCAGAGCAGCCTGCCTGATAGATGGTGGCTGGTCTTAGGCAAGAGCTGTCTGCCTAATCCTCTCACTCCAGGTGCTGAGCTGAGTGCCTTGCAGCAGGTGTGGTAATTGTGTGCAGAGTGGATGGGCTCCTAGGCCTCCATTCCACTCTTGTCTCTACGGGTGTTCTCAGAAGGCTTCTTGTCCACCATGGAATTTACCAGTGGCAAATTCCTTGTTCCATGCTAACAGCAGAACACTAGCTAACACCTTTCCCTCACTTAAAGAAGCTAATGTAAGCCTGTAAAGGAGAGGGCTGAACTGGGTGGATGGCTCCTGGGGGCTGCAGAAAGCCAGGAGTAGATTCTGACTGGGACTGGGACTGCTTGCTCAGCCACTTCCTGTAGTTACTGCTGCCTGTTTCCAGGCTGAAGGGTGGCAACCCTCCTGACAGCGACAGTGAGGCGCTGCCAGGTTGCCTGAGCCCTCTGATCCCTTCGTGGACATGTGGGGACAGTTCCCATTATGAGCAGGAAGTGGAGGGCAGTGGCAGCACATTGCAGTTGCCTACCCATGCTCAGGCCTTTCCAAAGAGTCATGACCAGTGATTTCCAGGGTCCCTGGGTACTGATCTGTTGGACTCAGAAGTACACGAGTAGATATTGTTTCTCCAGTGAGAGTTAGAGGTAAACAAATAGATGGGATTTCTTCCCAGGCGAAGGCAGCCAGGATGATGAATGGTGGAATTAGGAATCATTGCTATTATTTATGATGCCGGTGCAAAGCCAGGACAGGCATCTGTGCAATGATCATGCATTTGCAGCTTATATTTAGAGAAGAAACAGCAAAAAGAGCAGGGAGCTGAACAGCTTCAGGAAACGAAAGAACAAACTTGCCCTCAACTTCAAGAGAAGAATTAGACCCTAGGTGATCATTTCTTTCCTGGGTACACAGCCTATGATTAGCCATCAAGGAACTTATATTGCCTCCATTTTCTTCCTCAGAAATGAATCTACATTCATTCTTTGTTTTCGGAATATTTGTAAACATATCACATGCACATGCCTCTTTAGAAAAATGGATTTATCCTGCACTTAATTTTATTTTATTTTATTAGGTTTTAGGTTCATGTACAAATGATTTCATTTAACTCTTAAGAGTCAGTCTTTGTTTTGTAAATCATCTCCTGCACCCAGCTTGTCTTTGAACGCAGCATAATGCTAACATTGACCGAGGCCAGATGCATCCCTTCAGTGTAGCTGAGGTTGGAGGAATTGTATGCCTGGGAATAGCAGTGTGCTGGCCTGCAAAAGAACAGCCTCTGGCCAGCTTCTCATATTTACCCTGGCAGGTCCTCGACTTTGACACCCTTGTGGACAACATCTCCGTGGATCCTGTGACAGGGGACCTCTGGGTTGGTTGCCATCCCAATGGGATAAGAATCTTCTTCTACGATTCTAAGAATCCTCCTGGCTCAGAGGTTAGTTTGCATGATGAAGTGGACACAGGGGCTTGCTCTAACTGAAAACCAAATTCTTACTTGTATGTGCAAATAACAGAGAGCACATGGACAGATGATCCAGGTTCTCAGAGGTCAAAAGGGCTTGTGGAGGTGCTTTGGTGAGAGTCCAGAAAGGGCACAGGTAGTTCTTTATTGCTTGGTAATTTTTTTTTTAAACAAAGGTATAAGCCTAGTATAGGAACACCAACAGGAACCTACACAGTAACACAGGGCCGTGTGAGTGTGTGTGTGTGTGTGTGTGTGTGTGTGTGTGTGTGTGTGTTTGCAGGAAATGGCTGCCAAAGGCAGAAGAAAGGAATGAATACTGTGTTGGGAGTGTAGCTCATGGGAAAGCATTTATCTAGCATGTGTGAAGCACTGGGATTGATCCCCTTGCACTGGAAAAATAAAAACAAATAAAATGAACATACACACATAGATAGATAGATAGATAGATAGATAGATAGATAGATAGATAGATGGATGGATGGATGGAGAGAGGGAGAAAGAGAGAGAGAGAGAGAGAGAGAGAGAGAGAGAGAGAGAGAGAGAAGTGTTTTGAGGAAGATGGGCATCTTGCTGAGAATTTAACCAGCTAGAAGTCATCCAAGGGGAAAAAGGCTGGGGTTGGAGATCTACCTCAGGTCCTCAGACCCTCCAACTGTACAAGAAGCCAGGTTGGAGAGGCCCCTCCAAGCAGGCCTTGATGCAAGTCAGAGCCTAGAGAATGTGGGCCTGAAGGGCTGTGCTAAGGACATCCAGCTATTGGTGGAACTCACTACTGAAATAAGGGCTAGATGGTGCCCACATCCTTGTTTCCAACTTGGAAAATCATACTAGTTTTAAAAAATACAGTTTTGTCACACAGCTGGGCTGCATCCATTTGTTATGGATGCATAACTTTCCCTGGCATCAGTACCCCATCCAGGGCATCACTACAGCTTCTCTCAATATCTATGATGGACTATGTCTCTGACTCCTATGGGTACAGAATCCATAGATGCTCAAGTCCCTTATATGAAGTTATGTGGTATGTTAAAATGGTTTATGCATATCCATCCTCCTGTATACTTTATGTGAGAGATTTTATATATATATTTATAAATGCTTATATTTATTTTTTATATTTATAAATATATTTTATATATAAATGCTTATTTTAAATTTATATATATAAATTTTATAAATATATATATATGTGTGTGTGTATATGTGTGTGTGTGTATATGTGTGTGTGTGTGTGTGTGTGTGTGTGTGTGTGTGTGTGAAGCCAGAAGTCAATGTTAGCTATCGTCTTAATTGCTTCTTCACTTTACTTTTTGAGACAGGGTTTCTCACAGAAGCTGGAGCTTGCCAGGTAGCTAGAAGCAAGCCAGGGATCCTGCTGTCTCCATCTCCCCAACACTGGGATGTCAAGTTCAAGTCTCAGTGCCCAGTTCTTTATGTGGTGCTAGGGGTCTGAACCCAAGCAGTCAGGTTTGCACACCAAGTGCTCTGACCCACAGAAATGTCTCCTTGGCCCTCCTACACAGTGTTTGGTTTTGTTTCTTAAAACATGGTTTCTCTGTGTAGCTCTAGCTATCCTGGAACTCACTTTGTAGACTAGGCTGGCCTCGAACTCACAGAGATCAGCCTGGCTTTGCCTCTCAAGTGCTGAGATCAAAGGCGTGTGCCACCACTGCCCATCTCCTCTCCATATCACTTAAAATACCTAATATGCTGTCAATGCAATATGAATAGCTATTCTGACTTGTTTAAGGGATAGTGAAAGAAAAGTTTTTACTTGATATACATGTGTGTATAACACACACACACACACACACACACACACACACACACCTCCCCCTATACACTTGTATTGAAAAAAGTCTAATATTAATGGCTCCTAACCCTATTATCTCCAAATTTACAGAAAATTATGATTGTGTTTGTTATTATCAATCTTTTTGTCTTTTGGTAGATTTTCGCTATTAAGACTTGCTCAGCTGTATTTTAATAGAATTGAAGAAATGTATGCTGCAGGGTGTTCAGTATATAAAACTGAGCAGAATCTTCAGTTCTAATTGCTCTTGCTTATTATTAGCTCATTTGGTGAACTTGGGTCCTTTGCTCTACCAAGGATTTGGTTTGGTTTTCTGGAAAAAATTCTTCTTTTCTAATGATGAATTTGATAAGGGAAATAGAATGTAATAATTTGAATGCACTGTCTAGTGCCCTGCCCCCATAGATCAACTTCTTGTCAACAGGAGGCTTATTAAACTGAGGTGCATGCTGAACTGTTAATAATGTGTAACATGTTAACATTGCAGCAACTTCCTAAGATGTGTACCTGTGGTGCTAGCTGTATTAAACAGTCATTTGGACCTTTGATGCTCAGGCCTTGGCTTCTCTGGCCTGCTACAGTGGGTGTTCTTTTCTCCAAGTCACAGTATTTTATCCTTGTCAAAGAGAATTTCAAAGTAATTTGGTCTCACCCATCTAATTCTCCAGTGAAGGCACAAATGAGAAAGGAAAGCCCCAAGACTTGACCCACGTCCCCTGCCTCAGTAAGACACCCTCCATATTAGGTTTTGTTATACAGAATTGTTTTATTACCCCAAAGGACCAAGCACTAGCCATGCCATATGGTGAATTTAACATGAATTGAAACACATGGTCAGTAATAATGTAACTAAATTTCTCAGTTAAGTAAAGGAAATAAAACTTAAAAATCTTTTCTACTTAGAGGCAGGACCTTAAACTCAAAAGAGTGCATAAGTATGCTATAGATAAGAGGCTTCTTGGGTCAGACTTTCAAGTTTCTTTGTCTACACTGTAAAACCAGACATTTGAAGGCATAGTGGTGCACATGCACCTACAATCCCAGCACTCAAGAGCCTGAGGCAGGGAGTGCAAATTCAAAGCCAGCCTCAGATATGTACAAAGACTGTCTCATAGGTAATCAACCAACACACCAAACAATCAAATCATGACTCCCCACTCATCCCCAAACAAAATTTCAGTGTAAGTATCCACGTTCCTAATTTATCTGAAAACACACAAAACAGGCCTAATGCCAATCAGTCAACTACTCTCACTCTCCCCTCCCCCATATGACTATGTTCCCTACTACATCCTAATGTCTCATATCCAGGCTGTGTTGCCATGTGTGTTCATATGCTCGCTACTGCTGTTAAAGATCATGTAGCCAAAACTTGACCAATCACATATGAGGAAACAGCTATCTTAAAATAATTTTAGAATAGAACACAATTATATGACATAATGTGGTTAAGGGGGAAAAACTTCAAGTTTAAAGCTGATTTAAATGACTTAACAAAAAACATTAACTTCGTCTTATTTCTTTGATAGGTGATTCGAATCCAGAACATTCTATCAGAAGAACCTAAAGTAACTGTAGTTTATGCAGAAAATGGCACAGTGTTGCAAGGTAGTACAGTTGCCTCTGCGTACAAAGGAAAACTGCTTATTGGCACTGTGTTCCACAGAGCTCTTTACTGTGATCTGTGACAAGCTGATTGCACCACACCATGGACAATGGAGTCCATTATTTTAATTGTCTTCCATATTGAAGGTGCCTTTCACAGTGATCTCTGGTGACCAATGAAAGCTGACATTAAACTTAGAAGGTGTGAGAGTGTTTACCGGCTACAGATGTGAATAGCAAGGGTTTCTTTAAAGTTAGTCTTGAACTACTTGAAGACTTCATTTATCAATAAAAACTCTTTCACCAAAATGGCTAAATCTGTCAAGTCTATATAACTTGTGTTATGATTTGAAGATGGACTGTTCCTACTGGCTTGTATGCTCTATGTTTAGTCCTCTGCTGGGGGAGGAATTTTTGGAGGTGTTGGGAACTTTAGGAGATAGGACCACACTGATGGAAGCATGTCACTGGGAGGGCTGCACTCACAGATCACACCTGGCTGCCTCTCTGCTCCTCGCTGCTTCCTGTTGGCTGTGAGGTGAGCCCCACCAGCTTCTGGCCCTGAGTTGCTGTCTTATTGCAGGCCAAGAGACAGTGGAGCCAGATGTGGACTGAGCCCTCCAAAATAAGTTGTTTCCCCTTTTAGTTATTTGTCTTTTAGTTATTTTAGTTATCAGGCTGTTTGTTGAGGCCTTGGGAAGTCAGTAATACCTTGTATGTAATTCCAAGCACACTTTCCCTGTAACACACAAAATCCCTGAAAGCTTGTGTGTGTATTTGTGCTTCACTGTTCTTCCTTAAGAAAACAAGAGAGTTTGGCCAACTCTGGGGATTCTTAGGTGACTTAGGGACTCCCAAGGTCACAAAAGTGTCATTGTGAAGACAATTCTCAATATCTTATGAAGCCAATGGATGGACCAGCATGCACTGCCTGACTCTTGGCTTTTCCCTTTTCTTTGTAACTTCTTCCAGAAATAGAAGTCACAGTCACCTCTCTCTTCTTTTTCACTGGGCTTTTCAATTTTCCTATAGTTCTGGAATGTAGGAGACTCAGAAGATCTTTGGAGAGGTTCTCACACCGAAACATAGTTTCTGTTGTCTTGACATTTTATACATTCTGTTTATACTCTCCCAAAGAATGGAGGAATTCACTTCTTCTGTCATGACTAGATTCAGGAGTAGTCTGCAACTGATTCCACAGGCGCTGAGTGTCAGGGATGGGTTTTGTTTTCTTGGTTTTTGTTTTGTTTGGCTTTACCTACTCTAATTTGCTGTGGAGACTGAAAAGAAAGGGATGATAAACAGACTCAAAAACAGGAAGATCAACAACCTTTGGCTATTTATTGAGAGACATGACTAAGAAGAAAATATCACTTTTCTTATGTTAGTTATGAAGCAAGAGATTATATTATTATTTGTCTATTTTGAAGACAGAACCTCACTGCTGGATTCTTTCTTTGGGACATTAAAACAGCCAGTTTAGAGATGAAATATTTCTAAGATATAAGCCACGACATTTATCTGGTATTTTTTTTTAGGAGGGGGCATTTGTTTGTTTGTGGGAGTTTGTAAGAAACTGAAAAATTGTCAAAAAAAACTATCATTTAAGGCCACAAATTGGAAGTATAAAACAAAAAGTTTTGGAATCAGGTATCATGATGTATGTCTAATTCTAGACTTAGGGAGCTGAGGCAGTGGGATCATGAATCCCAGGCCAAGTTAGGCTATGAAGTAAGATCTTAAGAAAACCAAAATAATAACAAAAAATTTCTTTTTATAAAAGAACTGCTTTTGTCACAATGAGATTGAAGTGATTTTAGTCAGTTTAGTAAGACTCCAGATGTCTGTGAGTGTTCAGTTAGTCAGTGGTACCAGCTAGCCACAGTCCAGGAGGCTTGACTTTGGAACAATGGTTATGACTATCAATGAATGTGGTACTTAAGAAAGCAAACCTCATACATTTCTTTTAAAAAAAAAGTCTTGACTAGCTAGCCTTCATCACACCTTCAGTGAAATGACCACATCCTCTTTCTTTTTTACTGGTTGAATCAAGCTAATTTTTCAAAAAGAGAGAAAATAAACAAAAATGCAGCTATCTAATTTCCCATGGCACACATTCAATATTGCCCAAGACTTTGGTGAATGGTTTTTAGCATGCATTCCGTGCAGGGGGAAACAGTTCCCTTCTCTTATTTTGTGAGGCTGAGACAGAATGCAGCAAACAGGCTTCATTTGTTTTATCTAAGCTTTATTAGTCTTGGAGATCTTAGGATAAAAATGGCTTAAAATAACCCGGTGCCCTGGACTGGACTTGCCTCTTCACAGCTTGCCTCCCGTTAGGTAAGGTGCACTACTAATGGGTGTCACCTACCTTTCTCTGGCTGATGGGTACTGGAAACGTGATAGTGAATCAGCGATGGAGAGACAGGGGAAGAGGTGGACAAGGAGGCTCCAGCTGGAGGCCCTGCTCTTTAACTTTATGCCCAGTTCCATAATCATGCTTTCAAGTGTAATTCTAGCTGCCAATTTACACTTTGCCAGAGTTAAAACTTATTTTTAGATTCATTTCCATGAAAAATGTGCACTTTGCTCTTGATGGATAGATATGTTTTGACAGTTAATGCAGGTCTGCCCAGTCAGGGCTTGTTTTAGTTGAAGGTGGAAATGGAAGAGAAAAAAAAAAGAAACATATACTATGACAGATCACTGTATTTCCTTTTATTGCATTCATTATCTAACAACAATAATACTCATTGGCAAGAAATTTATTTACACTAACAAATTAAATTTAATCACAATTATTTTTAGATGATCAGAAAACAATGGGCCACTTATGGTATGGTTTGCTTTGAAAGCTCTGAAAACCAAAGAGTAAGGAATGCCATATAAAACAGCACACGCTAATCAAGCACCAAGGAACAGATCAGATGTGGTACTATTGTCTCCTCCATGCAAATAATCAAACAGCAAAATGTACAAATTAAGAGTTTCAGTTAATATGCTACCCATACTTACCAGACTCAAAAGCTTTCCAGACCACTTTCCCTTTACAATATACAAAGAAAGATGCAAACAAATCAAATCTTACGGTAGAACAGAATTTTATTCTCCTTCTGCTTTTCAGCTGCCCAGTCTTGTCAGTGATATATAGCAGATGTACAAGTGGCTTCATCAAAATATCATTGAAAAAATACAGAAGCAGTAGTTATGACATTAAGTAATACCAAGGAGTGTATACGCATGGATGTTTAGAGATTTTATTAATCACCGATTGAACCTGATGTTGCTGGGAGGTGTTATCTAGCTTGAGAATCACTTGGGAGATGTTCTCTAGCTGCTTTTTTTGTAAAGGTAAAGTAAGGTATTTCTGGCCAATTGTTCTTTCATGAATGAATGCTTAAATCCTTAACATGAAACTTGTGTGTATGTATAAAACAGCTGAAGGAAATGGATGCACATAACTTCCAACAACATAGACTCATAACCCATTGTGTTATTTTTGGTGGCAACCAAAATGCCACTGCAAGCTGATGGCATAGGAAGTAAATAGTGGTCACATGACAGAAATACTGCCACCAGAGAGCCAGTCGTTAGTGACATAAGCATCGTGGCTCCTGAAAATCTCATTTTAGAGTGAGAGCTGATACACAGAACACACAGTGCAATTTCTAGTCTAGAAACTGCGATCTGCAGTTGAAAATGCCCAAAGCTGCACAATATCTTCTGATTTCTAACGGAAAAAGTGCAATCTCGACATCAAAGCATTAATCAAACCTTTGAGGAAAATTTTCTTACTAAAATACGATACCAAAGATCTAATAAATCAGTTTTACCAAAATATATAAACATTTATAAGCATAAGTGCATTTAGTAGGATACTTATATTTAAAAAAAAATCTCTTAAAATGTATGAGCCATTCAATGTATACACAACACAAAAAGTGGCAATAAGGCTATGATTACAGCCCAGGGTTCTAACTAACATCACTGTAGTCCATGTATAGTATATTTTTATGCCACGTGCTTATGGTATATGTATGTAAGGTAGGGTACACAGTCACACACAGTTCTGACACCCACACTAGTGGCATGCACATAAGTGAGAATTTGTGGCTTGCTCTCGTACTCTTGTACTCCTATGTCTTGCACATCGCTGGACCCCTAATGTTCTGGGGGGTGGGTAGGGTCAAGGGCTGGGAAGCATGGATCTTCTTTTGCCCCCTACTCTGAGGACCTGAGAAACAGGACCAGGTGCTTATAGATCTGAGTCTTGAATAACAAACATGCTCTTACAATCCCACACAGTCATCCTTGCACAAACAGGTGAGGACCGCAGGCCTCCCATGAATGGAACTGGTGTCACTTAGCAGGGGGAGGCTTATTGTGTAGGCTTTCCCTTTGTCCTCTAACTGCTCAATCCAGCTTCTTCAATGCTACTCTCTCCAAGTTAGTACAAAGTGTTTTCTATGGTGTTATTTTTCCTCCAATGTTTGGATCAAGATTAAATTCTATGGGACTTGAAATACTCAAGACAAACTCGAACAAAGTCAGCCAGCACACCCAGCCTGACTTTCAGGACCGAATCGGTCAAACAGACTTCCTGTGGCACTTTTCTTTTGAGGCTGTCCCTTATTTGTCCTCTCTAGAGAGGACAACTTTGGAAAAAAGTGGAGATGCTTTACTCTTGGATTTCACCTCCACAACCTCACCTTCAGAACTGGACACAGGTAGAGCCCTGACTCCATGTAAGTAAGGAAACACACAAAAGCTAGTTCGGTCATTTCCTAACTACCTTTTCACTCAGGTAGGTCTCAGAGCAGTAGCAAGTGGCATAACCCTGCTGATGCCTGTCCCCTAAAGCCAGACGTTCCTTACCGCCAGCTCTATGGGAAGAGCTTTAGTTACCTGAGTGGAATTTGGTCACTCTTAAATATCTCAGTGTGTGAAGGGGAAATATGCATCCCATGTATAGAAGTTTCTTTAGAATCATCTGCCCCCCCTCCTCCAGAACTGTCTTAAACACCCTTGTTAAATGTTGACGGTCCTCCTCAAATTTACCTAATGTTTCGTGTCTATAAATGATTTAGAATAACTGTATAAATGCAATTTTTTACTTTTTACATAATTTTCAGGCATAAGTTAATCCTATTGGACAAAGACCCTAGATCAGACTTCTTCATCTTCAGTACAATCCAGTCTGACCTGTGGACATTCTTGCAGCTTAGGCCTGAGGTATTTTAAGATCCTGGGTAAATACTGTCTGGCATGGAAGGCGGCAGGAGTCCCTACTTATCCTCAGCCACTTCATTTCCTAAAATAAAGAAACACACTTTGTGCTGGTGGAAGCTGGGTTTGGCATTAACTCCTGTCATACTGTAATCATTTTAAAAGTCTACATTGGGGGGGTCCATGTCAGTCTCAGCTAAAGGATGATAGATGACTGGAGAAGAGCTTTGCTGTCACGGTAATAAAGGTGGGCTTCATCAGAGCACTGAAGCGGATAAAGCGTGGTTTCCATGCTAACAGGACTCTTCGAATCCCGGAGGGGAAGGGCAAATGATTACATAAGTGTGAGTTAACTTTAAGGAGATGGTCTCAAGTGCAGCAATCCGTTACAAGGTTCTGTAGTGGAACCCTGCCCCAGATTCTGTTCCTATGCTGCTCTCTACCCACGGCAGGGCCTTACCGTGTACCCCCATGCCCAAACATCACCTGCACCCCAAACACTCTTGGTCTGATAAAGTCTAGTAAATACTTCACTGGAATACAGTTCATAGTAAGCAGATATTCCCCTCTTTGTTATTTGCTGAACATTTGAAAACCTTCCAAAACGTTTAATGTCCACAAAGCGACAATTCTCTGTTAAATTGTATAAACCCTGAAAACTACAGCATTAAAGCAAGAATTGTGCAAGACATTGGAAACTTGGTTATCATCATGCACCACAGTCAATAAGGGAACGAGCAGGGAAACAAAATGCTCACAAGGTCCAAGGTCCTTCACTTTGTTTTCAGACTGGATCAACCAGCTTATGTTTTGTCCTTTGCTCATCAATACAATCAAGAGCCTTTTACATTTTTGCCAGTTTTAAGTAGCAATGTTAAAAGAATCCATTTTGGCCTAAGATTGTGATAATTTAACTTAAAGATCAAAATGGTTGAAATACAAACTAAATGATGTGAAGAGAATGAACCTGATCTGTAACTGCGAGAAAACACTGACCCGGGCACTGAAGTGTTAATTAAGTTACAGTAAGAACACTGTATTCAAGAAATGCAGTCTAAGAGATCTTAAGTTACAGGCAGAGACGAACTTTAGACATTGCCAATATATACATTCAATTTCAAATAGCATCAAAGTGTAAACACAACTTAAAATGACCATCCTTCTGTTTCACTCTTATAAATGAACACAAAAAAGCTTCCAGTGCAATCCAGGTTCGCGCCCCACCCCCCGAGAAAAGAAAAATGGCTAAAATTTACAATAGCAAGCATTAATATTGCCTGGTATTTGTTAGTCTTCTGGTATTAGGAAAGGTTTGCTGAATTATTAGTTCAGTAATGTGTCTCTTGGTTTTTCAAAATATTACTAAGTGGCAAAGCATCAGACATCTGAAGACAAACACAGGTACTCAGTACTTGACTCCAAGCAAGAACCATGAAGCCAGTCTGCTGCTATTCCCGTGTCATGTTTAAGACTGAAGTGTGTTTGTTTCCAAAGGACCAAAACTTAACACAAGTGCTCTGGGCCTGAAAAGGAAGCAGGCCTTGGGAGAAAGAACAGGAGGAAATTTCTAGTACAGATAATTTCAGAATTCCTATGTTTCCAAAATAACAATAAAAATGAAAAGTCACAATGTTACAATACAAGGCAAGGCCACCCAGGCAGCGGAGCCCTATCCCCACAGACACCTGTAGTAACTCCGCAGCGGCAGGCTCTGTATACCTGCTCATCCAGAGGAGATATGCACAGAGCTGTGGACAGAAGGGCCTGGAGGAGTTGTAAAGGAAGTAAAATATGAGCCCAATAACTCATCTGGCCTTCAGTTCTACTTTGAAATATGTTCATCATAAAGCAGATGACGTCAGTTTTGGAGTCAATGCAGCAAGGAGAGTTAGATACGTAAGCAAAAGAGGAAGAACTAAAGCAAGCAAGTCAAACCCCCAGGACCTGAAATGTCTCAAGGTTCTCCCCTCCTGCCCCAGCTTCCTGCACTCCCCTGTGGTTGGTCAAATACTGGAATCTTTAATACTGGACTTAAGCATAAGATCTTATACTGCTAAAGTCCACCCTGTGTCCTAAACAAGCCTGGAAATCTCTAGAATATGGAAAGAGAACTGCTTAAAAGTCATTCAAAATGCCTCTAAACTGTAACTGACAGCTGTCCTTCACAGAAAGAATTGTGTGTGCTCAAAAAAAAAAAAAAAAAAAAAGTTCTCTGGTTGACTGTTACTCAAAACTCAATCTCCATCCAGTATTTCTAGTTTTTAAGTTCTTAAAAGTACATTTGTTAAAACACCAACTGAGTCCACTTGGGAAATTCTGAGTAGAAAATCTGTGACAAGTTCCTGATTGTGTCATAGGCAGGCTGAAGACCAGCTAGAGTGTGTCCCAGGAGAGGAAACCTGAAAATGTTCTTTCCTTAAACTCAATTTCCTGTTGCATTTGTTGGGAGGGAGGGGCTATATTGTGTTTGTCAGTGCCGTTGAAACCCTGGGCTGGTAGTGCCAGCAGACGTAACTGCAGATCTCAACACCCATGGCTGCACTATGCTCAGACTTTTTTCTCTGTCCAGCAATACATGGAGGAAAATGTTACCTCTCAAGCCCCTTGGTACACCCACAGCTGTGTTCTTAAGGCTTCTTCAGTTCATTTAGTGTCAACAAAGAGCTACTGTTTTTCTCTCTTTTAGATTCCCAGCACATGGAACAGCATGCTTGCTTCTTTCCCCCATTTGGTGATTATGTGCTGGGCACTAAATCCCCATAACAGGACTGACTCGATGTACCAGCAGAATGGAGGGGGCCTTTCCTACATACTGTACTAGAATCTGAACCCAGGAAACAGTGCAGCTCCCTCATTTCTGCACTCAAACCACCAGGGCTACTATCTCAATTTCAGGGCTTCTCACTGAAAAGTCTGGGTGCTCCACTGACAATACCAGAGTGAGCCCTGCTCTCATTGGCTGGGTTAGGCTGGTTCTCCAAGTGGCACCATACACTCAACACAGCACAGGATGTTGGTTAAGTAGAAGATAAAAATGGTATTTCTGGTTTGTTAATAAACCAAAGGTGGCTTGGGGTTATTTGAGGAGGTTAAAATTTAGAGTGCATCCAACACACAGTTCTTTAAACTGCCTACAGGGCGTTGTCCTCATCAGTCTCTTCTTCATCCTCTGCAGGAGAAGGGGCCAGGAAGGGGTGGGACTTCCCTCAAGCTTCCCCTCTACTGGAGGGGACTAGGGATCACTGCTCACTGTTGTTCTCGGTTGTGGACGTCATCTTTTCTGCCTTTTTGGACTTCCTCTGCATCTGCTCGTGTTCCCTCCTCCTCAGCTTTTCTCTCTGCTTTTCCATTTTCTCTTGGGCCTTTCGAGCTTTCTCTAGAGACATCTTCATTTCCTTCAGTTTCTTTTTAACCAGTGCCCGGTCCTGGGATGATGCCATTCCAAGAGCCTACAAAGGAAACACATGTACAGACTGAATGTGGAAAAACTGCTGACCTCTTTGCTTATGATGAGGAGGACACCACACTATGCTTAATCTCACGACCTTAGTTAAACATAGGGTGAGGAGGTCAGAGCTAAGGGAAAGCAGGCTGCACTTGCTAATTCTGTGTGTAGGGAGGATCTGTGCTTTGTTCTCTGAAGTTCTTTCAAAATACACTCCAGGAGTCATTAAGAAAATGCTTTCTAAATTGGTGACTAATGAGCGAATACATAAAAAGGGCATGATCTTGCTTCTCCAACCTTCCGCTGAAATATTGCTAAACTCATCAATATCTTCAAAGGTAGCAGAGAGCACCTGCTGTCACAGAAGGCTCCAAGAAGGGCAGGGAGAAGTGAAATTGCCTCTCTTTTGCCGATGTAGTTATTTACAATAATAACCAAGAATGTCTTTGGGGCTAGGGTGCCCACATCAGTATCTCTGTAGCCATTGTCTCCCCAAAGGCAGACCTAGAGAGGAAGCCCGATTATAATGAGGAGATTGCTGGGTGAGCTTAGAATTCAGAATCAGAGGAGATGGTTGTGTACTTTAAATGTTCCATGACCTTCAGCATCAACAGCAGGATGCATCCGTCTCCCCACCAGGGACAGCCTTGTCGATGGGGCCTTCATATTCACAAGCTATTGATTGATCTCTAACCTTTTCAAAGACTGTCAAGAGACACTCATCTATCTATCAGCCTCGCAGGGGCCTGCAGCAGTGGGGAGGGCTGTGTGGGAACAGGCTGTACTCTCCTCTTGCCCTTTCTCCACTGTGTTGGGCGCCACCTCAGTCTCTCAGAGAGATGGGCTAGAGGAGAGGAAATGAAGGTGCAGTGGAGGAGATAGGGAGGCATGGCTTTCATAGACTTGGGTAGGAAGCTGGGGATGTCATTTCAGCTTTCAAGTGTGGGTAGGAGGGGAACATGGAAGAGAAACCAACCAAGAAAGACTCATACTGGCCATTACTGAAACCTAACAGTCCAATGAGAGGTGAGTGGTGTTAATAGAGGTCATGCGCTGCCAGGGGAAGCAAAAGGAAAGGGTCCCTAACTCTCTTGCTCAGCAGCCTATCCTGAGTCAGAACCCCTGATGAACTTTTCTGAAGTTTCATTTTCTAATAAGAAATAATTCAGTATCTTCTCTGCTGAGTATTGGCAAAAATGACCAGATGGATATGCAGAACACTCTCAGTTAATGAAAACATGTCAGGTGCTATAAGTAATCCACATAACTGGTAACCTAACACAGACACAGAATTCTTTACCTTCAGTTTACTTCCATCGAGCTGCAGGAGTTGCTCCCCAGTGATGTTCTGGGCACTGAATTCAGATACATACTGGTCCAGATTTAGGCTCATCAACCAGTGAGAAACCTGCTGCACACTCCATTCATGAACGGCCCGATTCAGACTCAGACTGTGCTTGGGAGACTGCCCCTCATCGAGGATCTGAGGCAGGAATGTATGCAATGTCGTTAAAGGATTAAACACCATGGCTCATACGATGCTATCAAAGGAATTTCTCAAGCTACAAAGCCGCATTTACTTGTGAATCATAAAATGATAATAGTTCTACCTATGTTAAGAAGAAACATCTGTTGCCTTGTGATTCTGGTAATTAATGGAATCTGGTAATGGAAAATTAAAAATATCCCACAAATAAAGTACCATTACATATGAAGGAAGTTAAAAATTGAAATACACACTAACACTGATAATTTTATAATATATAACTATGGAGATATTACCAGATGTAGAAAATAAATATTTCATAGATTTCTATTTTCAATTCATCACTTTAAATTTATCCTTTTAGAGGACACTAAAGTTACATTAAGAATGCATTAAAAATATTGTCTCCTTCACTTTATAGAGAAAGGTCTTGAAGCCCTCAAGCCTTTGGAAATATACAGTCATTATTTCATCTGAGAAGAAGCAAACCTGTGAGGAAGGCAGAGCACTAACATCCACAATTGCTTTTAAGACATGAGGAATAGGTTCAGAAAGTTTACTTTACATGATCCCTCTTAGACAGCACAGGAGTAAGCGGTAGCGCTTAAGAAGAGGCTCACTGCAAATTTCAGGCTCTGTACACTCTAGACTATCCCCTTTATTTGTGTAAAGAGTCAGGAGAGCTCCTAGAACCACTAAGCTGGGAGAAGATGAAGTCGTGATAGGGCTCAGAGGGAAGACAGAAGTTACCCTGGTGAGCCAGTGAAGAACAGAGGAGAAAGGAGGGTGTAAGCTGAGGGGAAGGCAGAGGATACAGAGAAGAGTGGACCATGTCAGGTAATGGCTATGGGAGATAAATGAGAGGCTCTGGAGGTGGGACTTAGAGCCTCTGGATCCTGGAACACCTCTCAAGTAAGATGTAAAAAGTGCAATCTTCCCCTCCCCTACAGAGACAGTGTCCTGTAGTGTTGGGTTCCTAAGTCATTTGTAAGGAGAAAAAAGCAGGTTCAAATCAGACATGGCACTACACACAACCCACAGACAGCTCACCTCATCATCTATCATATCCAGGCTCTAGGTGAGTAGCAACAAAAGAACGAGAAGAAAAGTGTTACATAAATGGGACATACAACATCCACTCTATGACATCAAAGTCAAGCCCAGCTAGAAAACCATGACCAGAAAAGCTTAAAAGGAAGAAACGGAGTTTGGGTGCATAAAACTCATGTTAGAAAGAAATAAGAAGCAGAGCAAACATATAATGTTGCATTGTTTCATGCCCCCCATTCCCACCAGTTTTTAGAACTAGTCAATCCCAACATAGTTTTCTGCTTCCTGCACACATACTTCCTGATAATTCTTAGCAATGCTAATCCCCAGTCTAGCATCTGGATAAATGATTCTTACTGTATTTTCTTTCCAGAACTCTGCCTATTGGTTGCAGTGCTTCAACTGGGGGCATATCACGGTCAGAGGACTGTCAAAAGCCTGGGGGATGGGGTGGATAATAAACAGCTTCCAAGTGATCTAAACTGTTATCTAGTCTTGTTCTCCAGTGCCTTGCCTCCATATCATGTGTGTTTATATATATAAATGGATGCCTGGGAAGCATCAAGGGCTCAGAAACTATACTTTTCTTTAATGTTGAAGAAGAGGGTTGGAATCATAAGGACCTTGTGTTAAATATGAAACCTCAGTGCTGATGACTTCTATGCTAAATCTATCCTTAAATATCTTCCTATAGTGGGATATGGAGGAACTGTGTGACATAAAAATCCTAGTTCTGCCATGGTATCACTCCAGTACCTCATCCGAGGACAGTGCCAGGGACTGGGAGAGCCCTGGTGTTTTGGGTTCTGCTCCTAAGCCGCTTAGGTCTGCTGAGCTGGTACTACTTGGACTGAAGTCGTCATTGAAGGTGAAATTCTGTAAAAACAAATAAAATCATGTTACACGAACACACGAAGGGAACCAGAGACAGGCATGCTTCCAAGTCCTTAACTGCTTCACTTCAATCAATTTTCTTTAGAATAGTTTGGTTTGGTGATGATGGCCTTCGACTGGGCAGTGGTAGAGAATGAGGCACCTTTGAGATTGATTGGTAATCCTGGGCACTTTCTCCATCCGATGCAAGGATGGGTGTTGTAGAGAAATGATTTTTCAGTTTCTCTCCAAGGGCACAGAATTCATTATCCTCTGTAACTGATCAGAGGAGTGATATTAATAAGCCCATCTGCTTTGACCCTAATTGTGATGAGCAACAGTATAAGTAGGAACACAAGATGCCGTGGAGAGGCTGAGTTATCAGGAACAGATGGCAATTCATATCAGCAAGGTAGCTGGAGTGCCCCTGGGAAAGATGGCGTGTGGCTGGCTGTGATAAATACTGTGAGAAGTGACAGGTCCCCTCATGGATGTACCCTTCAGAGTGATGAGTTCTGGAGGAGGGCATAGTCTGACAGCACAACACTGGTTACACGGTGGAATAAAAGCCAGAGACTGGGGTATCGAATAGACCCACAGTCTGCATCACCTCCTGGGGTTAGGGAGGGGGAGTGTGGGGACATCAGTTCCCCAGAACTCCTTTACACACTCAGTAGATGTTAAAACAACTTGACAATGGCCTCACTCGTGAAAACATCCTATATTGAACATCTCTTTAGTGTGAGATAATTTTAGAATCACTCAAGTGAAACTTAAGTCTCAGAACAACACTGAAAGGCCCAAAGGGTTGATTATGACCAAAACTTCTTTGCTACTTGTTAAATGGCTGGATTCCCAGGAATTCTAAGCATCTGCCCAGCACTGTTTTCTTTCATATGACACTTCTCTAGGAACTGGACTGTTATTTCTACTAGGTTCCTTTGCGTTGGGTTTAGTTGATTATTGAGAATAAGTACCATGCCAGAGACCAGAGAGTTTAGTACAAAGCAACTCTAAGATCTGATAAATCTTCCAAAAAGGAGGAAGGCTGGTAGAACATTCAAGCTGCAAGGTATTACACACAAAACATCACCCTTGGTATTTTCACTGGAGATGCAATCCTCCAGCCCCTCAGCCAAAACCTTTTGAGCTGCTGACCTCAAGGAAAGAAATAAGTTCAAGTAAGATTAATCACACATTTCTGTTTGGGATAGAAGAGTGAACATAGAAAGAAGGAGACCAAGTAACTTGAAGGTTAGTCACCATAAGTGTTTCAGTAAAATGTTAGAGAAGGTTTGCAGTGTCATGCTGGAAATATCCATCATGCATTTTGAAATGCATCACAACCATGCATATAATTTCTAATTCTGCTAACGGTAAGGAATTTTGGTGATAGAATTAGAACAAGTGCTCCGCACGTTCTACAAAGATTTGGTATAAAAAGCAAGTAAGGTGCTACGTGCCAATGGTTTCTGATTGTTTCACTTAAATGTACTGAACACAGTCTGGCCCAAATTTATCTATTTTTTACAGTAAACCTTGACGAGCACAGCAAAAGAGTTTCATAATGCAATTTAAAGAAGAATACTTAGTAAACATCTACCCAAACTGTTTCATCATCCGAATGCCTCTTTCCCAGCATGGCTTAACTGTTAACCTGAGATTTAATAGCGGTAAGTGAAATGACAGACAAATTGAAGAGAAGTGCACACACTAGAACAGAACAGTATTAAAGAGGGTGCCAGTTAGGTGAGGCGTTTTTGCCCCCACAAAGTAAATACCATGCATGCCTACAGCAGTGTTAGCACATTGCTCCTGAGATCAGGGTGTACACACAGGTGAGAAGGCCTTCCAAAATTCAAGAGGAGATAGGACTGGGAGCTTTCTCGTCAGTTTTTTTAGTCCACTGGTGTCTACCTTGGACCCTGTTTTATCTGAAATTAGTGTCTCAGGAGAAGGCTGAAGGGGACTCGGAACTGAAGGCAGGTTCCCAAAGGAATAGGATCCTTTCCGGCTTTCATTAAACCATGAGAAAGGCATGCAAGGAGAGTGGGTAGAGGCCTGAGCCGCAGGGGAAGGCTTGGCTTTCCAGTTCTCCAACTTGCTTCTGAAGATCCTGTGGTGTGAAAAGAACAGGCATGTTAGACAAAGAAACGGCAGAAGACATATTGAACCCAATTCCAAAGAGACTCTACATAGGTGAAACTCTGAATACCTGTTCTACTTAGGATAGTAAAAATGTAACACTCTGGGTCAGAGCATTAGCCTTAATACTTACCTTCTTTACATTTAAATGGAATCTATGATAACAAATTGTTTTGAATGGCTATTTCCTTGGCAAAATTGCACTAAATGTGCCTTCATAAGTATACACGGATGGATTCAAATTGGAGTGGCACAGCCTTTCAGAGACTGCTCTCAGTCTCTCACATTGCTGATGTCTTGGACAGCCATCAAGCGAGCCACACTAGCTCCTAACCAGCGTTCTCCCTACCTACCTCTGGATGCATGCTTCCAGCACTGATGACTGAAAAGTTCAGTGATTTGGAAATTTTAGAGCATGTGTTATGCTAAGCAGAACATGCAGCTTACTGTTTTTTTCATCAGAAGCTCGGTGTCTTTTCACAGGAGGAGTATAGGGCCACTTGGAAGCTGAGTGTGTGGCCTTCCCTGTCCCCCTATCCCAAACTGTCCCAAGTAAATATGTTGATGTATCTCACATGTTACTGCTATGAATTAAACAGATTAACATTTGTTAAAGAGCCAGGGAAGCCATTAAAGTATAAATGTTCAGGTCTTTAAAGATTCAAAGGCAGTTAAGAATCAGTTTTCTTTTTTTTTAACTTAATGTAGGTACTTTCATATTTGTGTTTATCTATTGGTGAAGTAAAAATACTTGTGTAGGAGCTGAAAATAAAATGCTTGTGTACATTTGGAAGAGGTGAACCTCAGTATCACTGGACCAATGATACTGGATGGAAGACTGTTACTCGGCAGCTGTTGCTACTATGACAACAGGAACCCCTTCAATTGAAAATGCCTTGAGACCATAGACTTAGATACTTTCTAACCCTCCTTTATGCTGAATCCCAGTCTCCTTACATCTCATCTTAAGCACACTTAGAAATATAATTCAAATTGATATAAACACTATCAAATCTTAAAGCTTCTGGGCTTGTTTCCAAATAGAACACAACAACCAAATGCAACAACCCTCATCCTGTAGACTGGAAGTGATATACAGATGGAAAGGTTGTAAGAGTAGCTAAGGAGAACAGAAACCTTTGTGTGGTTCTGGTAAAACTGACACAGCAGGATGGGTGAATAAAACTGATAGCTACATACAAGATACCAGAAGATGTGATCATGTTATAGCATCTTTAAAAAGTATATAAGAGTAGTGTCTTCAAGGGTAACAGAAATCAAGGTGAGCTAGGTCGACCTTGAATGTCATCTTAAAGCTTAAACTAGATGGAAAATCTTGTACTCTTAATCTACTTACTTATCACCAGATTGGAGAGTACAATAACTGAGCCAAAGGACACTTCCAGAGCCTTGTGCTGGGGGGGGGGGACTTTTTATTCTTTGCCCATGGACCAAGTAAAGCACAGCTGTTAGATTCACAACTCAGAAATAGGAGGGAAGGGAGCTGACCCAGAATTGGTATTTCCACACAGGTCTGAGTTGACTCTTAAATAGCTCCATCTTTGCTTATGATTATACTGAATGCAAATACAATGCCAGTCAGTACAGAACAGAGCACATCAGTGATCACATGTGAAAAATCGCTTCCTGGCTCTACACACTTCAGTTTCCTCTTATAGGTTCTGATGCTTGAGTACTAGAAGTTACCACACCCTTAGTTTACATTGAGGTGAAGGATTCTGGAAATGTAAGTCTGGATGGTAATAGAGCAAACAGACAGCTGTCCTCATCACCCCTCTGGGAGAGGGGGAGAAATCTTATCTCCATAAGGCAAACAATCCCAATTAGAATGTACATAAATACTAATAAATCCTTCTAGGGTTCAGATAAGATTAGAGACTCCAGTTGTAGTGCAGGGATTGACTCTAGGAGCCCCATCATCCTGTCTGTTCCTGCTCCCCACTAAGTGTGATCCTGTGCTGTCTGGAGAGCTAGCACTCTTTGGGGGTCTCATCATCTATCCACTCAACTTCTAGGGCTTGTCTTTAACCAAGTCCCTACATTCCAGTAAAAATGCCCATAATAGTCTGTTCAGAAACACAGGAACATCTTCTCTGCAGTCCCATGCCTTAGAGACTAGGCACATCTAAGGAAAAGGTGGTCCTGAAGGTCATTGCCTCTTCTGGCTGGACAATGCTGAGTCAAAGGAACTGATTGTGGTAGTACTTAACTAGATAGCCACTGTCAGGGAGTTGATGAGAAAGCTATGTAACTAAGGATAGCATGACAACCTCATCCTACTCCAGAATCTTTGTGACAATGGTTCTAGACCACTACCATGACCTTAAGGAGAATAAAGGGCAGTGAGTCAGAATGCTGCCATTCACTGGCTTCATTTGAAAGGGACTTTAGGGAATCCAAACCTAGGGAAAGCAACAGTTGAAAAAAATCTGAAGATCCCAGGAAAATATTAAGACTAATAAAGAATATTAACATGTGCCTACAACATTGAGGATGGGTCTACAGGTCATGCTGTTCTTATAGAGGTGAAGAAGGTCATGGAACCCAGCCTCTAACAGAGGCTCTCTTTATTCAGCCTTAGATACAAAGACAATGGAAAGCTGGGGAAGAGTTGGCAGGAAGCAATGGTAGCCCACTTCCAGGGTAACAACCATCATGCCACAGCAGCAAACTGGTAGATTCTGGAGTTTTGCTTTTTTTTTTTTTTTTTTTAAGCTCTTCATGAGTCTGGCTGTGCCCTGCTGTGTCTCTCTCTAGCTCCATTATTTATTACTTATAGCTTTAAAAATCCATGACTGTGTAACTAACCCCATGTGCAACCTTTCTTCTCAAAGAAAGGAACTCGCTTCCACTTGCTTGGACCTAGAGTAATAGTATATTCATTAAGACATCCAGTACTATATTATTTTAAAATTATAGATGCAACCACCTACCAGGCTTGTTCACTAAAGCCAACACCAATTTCTTCCTGGATAAACTGAACTCTTGAGCCTTCGAAGGAGCAGAAAAAGGGTTTGGTAGCTGGAGTTCCATTTTGACTGCCTCTTACTGTCGGTTTCACTTTGTGAGAAAATGTCTGGAACAATACAGTATCCTTCCTTCCCTCCCGCCTTCCCTTTCTTTCCTCTTTTCCCCCTCTCTTGCCCTCTCTTCTAAATTAAGATTAGTAGAATGGATTGTTAATGGATCTGAATATGACTTTCAGAGGGTCAGAGGAGCCTTCACCTGTGGTAGCTTATATACCAAAGGCTATCATTAAGGAAAAAAATATCAACGCATCACAAGTCCCTGCCATAGCACATCCTTATATGCTTTATTGTTAGAGACTAGAAGAAACAATTGTCATCAAGTTTAGTTTTCATAAGCCAAAGATGTCATTGGATTAACCTTTCCTGTACCCAAATGGTTTATGGTTAATATCTTTCTAGTGTAATTAACTTGTTTACATATATTCTGGAACCCATTTATCCTGGGTATGCACCCTAAAAATCAGCTTTTTCAGTTAAATATCCATAGTGATATATTTTGTTTTAATTCTGCAAATACAGTATATGAAGTATTCAGAATCTAGTAAGATATCATCAAAATATCATTTCCAGTTCATAAATTGCCAGACAGAAAGAGTATTAAGAACCACAGAATTATGTAGATTATAATAGCTGTAATAAGAGGAATGTGTGCAGACTCCCACTTATCTAAGTCAGATGAAGTAATTTTGAAAGGATCTAGGAACTCACTGAAGAGACTGTGGTTGTGAGGCCAGATCCATCCACAGGGAACTAAGAGGTCCTGGTGGGGAGCATCAGAAACATGTGTCCATTTGGCACTCAGGCTCAGTCACCCTGGACATCTGCTTCCAGATCCAGAGCTCTGGTAGGAATTTCTGATCAGCAGCCAAGAGTCCATCTTAGAGTCACAGTAGACAGCTCAGCCCTAACTCCCAGGAGACGATCAAACTATTCCCTTTCCTGTGCAGGCTTTAAGCTGAAATTGCAAAAGGATCATGTAGATCCAATGCTCTCAAAAAAGATGTTAATTTCTGGACAATAAATCTGCTGCTATTCTATATCTGAGCAAAATGTGCCTTCTGGTCCTATTACAATTTTATTTTCATTAATTTTGGTGATTGGGTTTAAACCCAGAACCTTAGGCATGCTAATCACACACTCCACATCTGAGATACACTCTTGAAAATTTAAATTCACTTTAGTGACCTAAACCTCTTTTTCCTCCCTCCTTCCCTCCTTCCTGTAATGTGTGTACATGTTCACTGGTGTGTGCATGTGTGTGTGGAGGCCAAAGGTGGACGATACAGATGTCTTTTCCCATCACTGTCACCTTCTCTCTTGTGAAACAGGGTCTCCACTGAATGTGGGGCTCATCTTTGCATAGGCTGGGTAGCTAGGAAGCTCGAGATCCACATGGCTCTGTTCCTTCAGTGCTGGGGTTTTAGACCTGACTGCCAAGCCTGGCTTTTGCATGGGGGTCAGGGATCTAAACTCAGGTTCTCATGCGTGTTTGGCAAGTATTTTCCTGCCTGGGCCATCTCTCCAGCCCACTGAATCTCATTTCACATTTGTGTTTTTATATATAAGTCAACCAAACTGACGAGAGTAATGATGCTTAGAGTCCTCCTTACAGTTAAAAATTTAAAGTCGGAAGTTTAAATGAAAGTTTCTCTTAGTTCTGAAGCAGAGTATCAAGAACCCTCAGCTGGATTTGAAACTGCTATGTATCATAGGGAATGATTTAGAATTTATGATCCTCCTGGATCCATCTCCACACTGAGAGTAGAAGTATGGGGCACTGAACCCACTTTAGGGACTGGGGTGAAACTTAGGATCCCATGCATACCAGAAAAACACTCTAAATGACTGAGCTATAGCCCCAGCCTAAGACTTCTTTTTTTAAAAACTTCATTCGAAAGTGTTTCCTTGTTAAGAATGTGCTTTTTTCTTTGAGTTTCAGATTCTGAAGCTGACATGTAGAGCCATCGAGAGCCCCTTGGAGGATGTCAGTCAGCTCGACTAGAGCCATGCTGTGACTTACAGGCAGCATACTCTGAGTACTCTTAACAGGGGAGGCCTGGCAGAAAGGGAGAGGCGAAATCATTCTCTGCAACCATTTCCCTCCAAGCCCAATTGGGACATGTGAGAACAATCTGTCAGCTTCCTCTGAGATAAATGGCATGGTCAGTGGTCATAATAACCTGCTAGATAGGAAATTAAAGAATTAAAAGAAGGCAGATTTCAATCACAATAATGGGAAACCTCCAAGCTGCTTCTAATTCATCTTCAAGCATTGGCTTTCCATTGCTGGGTTAAAAACAGAACAGCAGGGGTCAAGTGTGAAAGGGATGAAGAAGCACAAGCTTCTTGGAACTACAGCAATGTTAAAGATGGACCAATGGCAGGGGCTTCAAACTGACCATGAAGTCGATGGAGACACCGATGACAGAAAACACAATTACCAGTCCCTTTCTGCACTACAACTAGGGAAGCTAACAGGTACACTGATTGCATTCCCTACTCTCTCAGTCTTACTCTGACAGCTAGCCAAAGCAGCTCCTAGCTGACGACAGTTAAGCCGCACAGTGTAACGGTTAAGTAGTTTCCTTCTTGGCTGCTCTGAACGAATGAAGTGTAGCTTCTATGCAGAGGGCTACATCACCCTTTGAGAAGGGTGCACCCTTACAAGGAACAAAGGCTAGGGGTTCTTCCCCCCATGTTTTTCATGGTGTATCTTCCTATTCTTTCCTCTTTCCAGCTCTTCTCCCAGCTGCTGCCAAGACCTCCAGCTTGCCTGTCCCCCTTTTTTCCTCTAACTCCAATAAGATTGACAGCGAGCTAACACCCATGTTTGTTCTTATCTTACTTTATCAACTAGCCCAAGCCCTGCAAGGAGGACTCTGCACTTCCCGGTGGCACTCTCTCTGGGCCCATCCCAAGAACAAATGAAGTGTTTTCTATATCCACTCATGCTTCCACCTTGATCCCCATTCCGATAGTGGGTGTGTGTCCACTCAGCTCGGACAGCCTCAAGGAGGCTTCTGCCTTACCCAGCAGCAGGCAAAGCCAGGCACCTGCCATAGCATCAAATGTCAAACTCCCTGGCAAAGGTTTTGAGAGAAATATCATCTATGAAGGATTGCCTGCACTACAATCTATCTCTTGCTTTCCAAGATATCATGAAAGTCATTCTTGGATGGACAAGTCTGCCAGCATTATACACACAGGGAATGTTTTGTTTCCTTCCAAACAAACTTTCTCTAAATATTAGAAACAATGATGATTGCAATGTGTACTTGTCAGAGAATTAACATGGACTGAAATATCACTCCTCACAGACTTCCCAAAAGTCTGTAGACAGTTACATGAGGAACATGTATGACTCCATTTTTTCAGACAAAAACTGAGGCACAGATAGGTTAAATAACTTGCCTAAAATAAGTGGCATAGCTGAGTTTTGAACTTAGGCTTTGAACTCTGACTTATGCCCTTAGTTTTCACTGAGAAGCTAACATGATACTTACTATGAAGCTGTTGCTGAAGATGACGCAGTTTAGGTACTAACTATATTTTTTGCTCTATCTCACTCTTCTCCATGTAGTTTATTTCTAAAATAAATTATGCTACAAAACACATACTTCTAAATGTGAAAAAAAAGTATTTTGAGAGTCAGAGTAGAATATGTATTAATAAAGAATGGACATATTAATTACAGGCCAACATAATAATGATTTAGAATCGAAGAAACATTCATTTTTCATAGAACTATACAGAACAGCACCATATAATAGACTCATAGTGTGGGCTACATGTATAAATTAAAATTTTCTAGTAACTACATGAAAAGGTATAGTTAAACTAATCTTAATAGTAAGTATATCTACAACTCCAAATGTAAGGTGTTTTAAAATACAATTGATAATAAAAAACTAAGATGTTTATAATTCCTTTTTTTTTTTTTTTTTTTTTTTTGAAGGAGGTTGCATTTTCCATTATGGCACATCTCACAGTAGAGCAGCTCAGTGACCACAGCTGACAGTGGCAGCCACAGTAGACAGAGTAAAGAGAGACAGATAGCAGGGTAATGCCATGCACTTACATTTGGTAGGAAGTCAAGGTGACATAATTAAGGCAAAGTCAGTACCACTACCTTGGACTGCATCTCAGGCTTCTTTTCACTGTCCATTCTTGAAAGGTAAATGCAAATTCATTTCCAAAGAAGAGAGCCATTGCCCTTCTCTGTCACTTCCCCAACATCATCTATATTTGTCACACACACACACACACACACACACACACACACACACACACACACACGGCTGTCCATTCAATCTAAACTGGGACTTCTCAACAGTGCTGTAAGCAGGTACTTCACTGACCGCTAGCCAGTGTTCACCACTCTAGTTTCAGGATGGGCTATGGCTGATCCTACAGCTCAGGTGTGTACCTCTAAGGTTAACAATCTCTGCCAACTTGATGCTGCTTCTGCTTGCTCTCTCCTATGGTGCTTGTGCAAATCATAATGTCTATTGTGCACACTAAAACATATTTCTTCCCTGGGATTATTTATTATGATCATTATCCTCATCTATTTTCTCTGCATGTCTCCCACTGCTCACGTATCTGAGTTATTATGTCCTCACAAGAAACACAGCCAAGTAAACTGTGTGGGTAAGAAAAGCAACAACCAAGACTAAATTTACTGAAAGTCTTACTCTTTAAAGTCTAACAGTACAGGTTGGAACTGATTGATGACCTCAACAGAGTCTAACAACCTAACAGGAACTCGACAAAAAGCCTAAGAGATAAGATTATTAGCTCTCTCTGAGGCTCTGCTGCTGCTTTTTCTGAGAAAGTGGCAAGGGGTAGAGTCCATTCCCCACACTTCCCTGTGAGTGCTCTGGGATGCTCTCTGCAGCCACTCATGTGACCCCCAGCTGCAGGGCCCTATAAGACCAACTGCATGAAGCTCCTACAGGATGGTGATGCTGTTCTTTTGAGAATGCTTTGTTCAAGGCTCTGGGTCCATCATCAACCCACATAGGAGAAGAGAAGCCAATCTGGTTAGTGTTATCAATTACTCTGGTAGCTCATAATTTGTTTTTGTAAAACAGAAAAGTTTTCTCTTGTTTTTCTATTTCAATTATATAAGCTCTTTTTATCCCACCAAAATTCTACTAATAATTAATAATGGCTATAACATGACAATTCTAGTTGAAAACTATTTTGTGGTGTTGGGACATGTAGAGTTATTTCTGTCCAGGGAAGCAGTGGGAATCAAGAATGAATGTTTTACAAAGACAGAGGAGAGACAGCTGAGCTCACAGCCCAGGTGTGGCTCAAAAAATGGTCCTAACTGTGGTAACCAGCATACTGGTAACACCACCTCCAACTCCCTGTGATTTTTCCTACACCCACAAATACCACCAAGGCAAGCTTGAGAGACACCTGGAATTCTGTCAGACACTCTCCCTTCTGTGGGCTTCTATGCTCACGTGTCTCTTGGGTTAGGCCTCAAAGTCAAGAGGATAGGACAGCTCGCTGCTGAAAGGTCAAAGGGGAGTGTCATCTCCTAGGTGGGGCTGCCCTCTCCACTGTGCCTTTGCTCAGCTCCTGCTCTACTGGAAGTGGCTTCATTAGATTTTTTCCGAGTACAGTTAATCATGCTTAGTTTTAAGGTACAAAATAGTTGTATACAAGTATGGTTAATCATGCTTAGTTTTAAGGTACAAAACAGTTGTATACTTCTTTAAAAACACACAGAGTTAAATTGCATAAGTTGCTTGTAGTCTCACATGTATTTAATTTTCTTGAGCATCTCAGACCTTATGGAGGGCATTTGCTCCTTTATCCATTGTAGAGCATAAGTGAAAACAAGACTAGCAAACACTAATTACATCCGAAATTCTCTCTCCTCACTCCCAAGACAATGAATCAGTAGTGCACAACCTATGAAGAGGGCAAGTGATCCCCAAGTGACTTTACAGTTTTGTAGAGTTGGTGTTTCTTTCCTACTCTACGACATCAAGAGAAACACTAAGAGTTAACACCACCCCTCAATTTTGTAAAGAAATGTAGTCACTATTAGATGTGTTGGCAACCAGAGTTGGCATACTGTGCTAAAGAGGCATTTAGGGAAGAGGCACAAGCCCCATCTTAGTCCTCACTGACTTATGTACAACCTGAGGAAAAAGGACCAAGTTTAATGAAGGTGGAATTCTTCATCAAGAGAGGATGGTATCACTATATGTCTTCCCAATCTTATTAAAAGGATTCAATGAAGTTAGTAAATGTAAAGCCGTTTTGTATGCAGTAAGTAATAACAACAACCACAAATTGTCATCATTAATATTTATGAATACCACCTATGTACCAAGTACATACAAAACATTTACAATGCTTCACATGCCCTCTTATTTAATGTTCACACTAGTCTTAGAAGTTAAGAAGTGTTACCACACTCCTCTCGTATGAGAAGACAGGCAGAGATGGTTGAACAACTTATCCAGGATTTAAAAGCAGGAACTAGGAGAACAGAGATTGAATCTAAGACATATGGGCTTTAGAGCTTTATGATTTACTGCCTCCCTACATAAATCCATGGTGCCAAATGGAAAATTAACCTATTAAATGAGGATGTGGGAAGAGGGAAGGCATTAATATTGTGACTAGCCAGGCCAACAGAACAAATCAAAAACCAACACCAAACAAATCCAATACAAAACTAAACAAACCTGACATAAGTCTAAAATATCACACAGATGCATTTAAATAAGCATTTAATGAAATTGTTCACGTGACTGTAATTTGGCAGTTAGCAACCAAATAGATGTATCCAAAGCTATAACTAAAGACAGTCATAAACAAATGGTCCAATTTTTTGGATTACAACTCTGGGCTCATTACTTGGGTATGGAAACACAGATCACTGATCTTGGGTAACAGCAAAAGAGGGGCAGAGTTAGCTAAAGAAAGAAATGTATATTCTTAATTACCCACCTGTACCTGCTACCTGTAGAAAACCTACTGGCTTCCTTTTCTTTTTCTTTCCATTTCTTCCCCTTGTTGGGATTCCTTCGCAAAGGTGCCCTACAATAACAGCACATGGTCAGAAAGAGAAAGTTAACACCCCCCTTTTAATCTTCCCTTACGGAGAACTACTTTCCCAGGAGGTGCTTACCCCAGATCCACAAACTTCTGCTTAATTTTTCCTCCTTGTAACACGAATGAACTGGATGTTCTTAGTGATTTAGGACCAATGACATGGTCTAGGACATGGACACATAGGGAAAAGATCAGTTAGCATTATGTTTTAAGCCATGAACCAAAAGTCAGTGTGTCTCTGACTCTAAGGGTTTTGCCTGAATTATTCAATGTAGGAGAAGAGCACAAAGGCTGTCCTGTCTACAGGACACAGAAACTCAGCCATGATGAGGAACATCAGCAGACCAATAAAGTTCTACTGGATAGACATGTGACATGAATGAATTGAGCAAGAATAAATTCCTTTACTTCAAAGTAAATGGGGTGGTGACTTTGCCTGTCTCTGGTTCACTCAAGGCATTGAAGGCCTGTTTCTTCTTCCATGGCTTTCTCGGTTTCGGGTTTCCCTGCCTTCTGAAGGAACCCAGTGGAATCTCAAATCCCAATAGAAAACATCACTGCTTAAAGTCTGAGAGCTTCAGAAAGCAACTAAGAATAAACCTTTCTTTTCTGAGGTCTAGAAAGATGGCTCAGTGGTTAAGAGTACTGACTGCTCTTCCAGAGGACCTGGGTTTAATTCCTAGCTCCCACCTCGCAGCTCACAAGTGTCTGTAAACTCCAGATCCAGGGGACCCAACACCCACGGCAAAGCACCAATGCATGTAATTTTTTAAAATTTCCTTCTGAGCTCTCCCATATTAATGACCCATGGCCAGTTCTAGGATAGATTAAGGCAGAACGTGGGGGGACCTTCTTAAGCAGAAAACAAGTATCTTTGAAAGGCTCTTTTTAAGGGCTAGTTGGAGCACAACTGTCTGGCCTACCATGACACAGAAGATGCCCAAATCTTCTAAGGGCTTGGAGCTGACTGAACTGCACCCTAATGAATGATACTGGCACTATTCTACAGTGTAGCAGCCATGGTGAATAGGAGAGTAGAGATAATGTTCATCAGAAGAAAGCGTTTGAGAATGGAGTTCAGTGTGAATGCAGGGCCAGGTTCTACCAGTGGCATGTACCCCACCTTTGACAAGGCAGATGAAACTCTGCAGCAAAGAGTGTTGGGTGCCACATTTCAGCATCTTCAATCCTTTGAGATGACTGACAGATAGCATTTTAAATTGGATGTGCTTGTCTGTGCAAAACTTCCTTCTTAATTGCTAGTATCTGCATCTAGCTCATTGCTTTTAATATCTAGGGATTCTTGCATGGAATGTATAGAAAATAGACATCATAAGATACTGTTCAATTAACCTTAGAGGTTAATTGTTTAAATTTTTGTTTACCTCAGGAAAAATTTCTAAACAGACACCAGTACACACAGCTCATGTTCTCCAATGCAGCTCCAAATCTTACAATAGCACAGCACATGGGCAGACACTCTAAGCATGCCTAGCTATGAGCTTCATATTGTTAGTTAATGGTTCTCAGCAGATTACAGGAATTCTTTGAAATGTACTTGATGAAATACAAGAGTCAGATATATGCCTGTGTCAAAAATCCACTTCTTGCTTCAAATGTTTATTATGAATATTTGCATCATTATTCTTTCACTAACAGAGTTAAACAGCCATAGATGTGACTCAAAGCCATTAAAAAAATGGGTACCTTCTGAGGTGATTTTGCTAATGGATACTTTAAAAAAAAAAAAAGAGCAGGTTTTCAATTTTCTTAATAGAAGCCAAAGAAACAAATGAGATGAATTCTTCCATATCAATCCTAAAGAACTCTTAAGGGCCAGGACAGTGCAAAGTTAAAAGGAGCCTGCTTAATTATTTTCTGAATTAGGGGCAGCTGGAAGCTGGAAGATTGTTTTAATGAGTGGTAAGAGGAACAGATGAGACAATGTTCATGGAGACTCTCTGTAACCTGTTAGTGGTGTAGTTATTTGGACATCTTAGGACTAAATGCCTGATTCTGCCCATCACAGAGCTTGTTGCTAGGCAACCTCACATCATTATCTCACACATTTGCCAAAGCATGTTTCAAGGGACACTGAAACGAAGAGGCAAGATTAAAGAATAGTGCCCTTATCATTTAAATCATTTAAATTAATTGTTAATGCATGTCAGAACTTTAGGTCTCAGCTGAAGAAAGGCACGGATTATATTTGAGCATATTTATTTATTTGTGTCATGTAAGATGTTCATTAGGTTTTAGAAACTGCCCCATATGACTTTTGTGACCCATCAGAAGCTCAGGCACTCAGACCAAGCATGTCAACTTTAAACTTCAGCAACTTGGCTCTTGTTTCCCAAACAAACACATGCTTTCTTGATCTCTAAATCCCAAACTTCCTCCTTGGTGACATCTATCAGCTCAGTCAGACACTTGACTGTCCCTTCTTTTATGACGAGATTGTCCAGATCCATTTCCTGACCTGGTTTCTCTCCTGAACTCTGGACTTCCTCTATTTAAAAAGAAATTAATCATATTTCCCATTCACTGCCTCTAATTTCTCATTTGTTGTTAGCAATAAGACGTGTTCTGAAGCCACAGCCTGTGGTTAGCTTTGGCTCATTTCTTCTCAGCACAAGCTAACCACCATAAGTTTTATGGCTCTCGTACCCACCTGCCCTGCACTGCCCATGCTTCCTCTTCACAAGTGTTCTCCTGAGTGTCTCCTCATATCCACTGTCCTTTTCTATCAAGTCTCCTCTACGAATAGTCTGTGGGTCCCTAGTAATAGGGGGAGGTATCTAACATACTTAAATCATAGAGCCATAGACAGATAAAACTTATTAGCTTTATACTCAGTCTCTATAACCTGAAGAAACCAACCCTGCTGGCCACTGAGATAGCCCATTCCTTTGAATTTCTGTGTGTGTCTGCTCACACCAGCACTCTATCTTCCATGCCTTTTTACCTACCCTTTCTCCCTTTTTTAAAGCCCCTGGGTGTTTACTTTAGTTGTACTCTCTGTATGGTTACCAAACAGAGCAGAATGCATGTTCTCCATCTCAGCAATAATGCGATATTTATACGTCAACTCAGAGGCCTAGTGTAGTTCGTGAATAAGAAGGGACCTGTGTAAGGTTTTGCAAAGCTGGAAAGTTTCTGAAAGTGCTCTATGTCAGGCAGTGTGTTAAAGCTCAAACAGAATACTAACTTCTTGAAGTTGAGTAGAAAATTGATAGTGAGTGCTTAATTTGCTCTAGTTAACCTTGACTGGACAAAGCCTCACTGCTCTGTAAACTAGAGATAAAAACTCAGTATAAAGCTGCTCCTGCAGGGCAGAAAGGAAGCATTTTCAAGCCTCTAATGGCCACAGAACTGTTTTACAACCCCTGAAGAGATACTGCTCTGGTGTCTGGTAACTGGCATGCATTTGGTTACAGGTAAATCACTGAGGCAGCGGGTAGCAGATTCCTCTGTCTCCATTTCTATCGATGTCCCTCAAATATGAGGGAAAATGATGGCATGCAAGTGGAAACACAGACACATTTAGAAAGCTTCTGATTCCAGTAGGGTGACCAGAGGTATCCTTAGGGCTGCAATAAAACCCCGTGCTGCATTACCTTCTTTCTAAGTGATGTGATAGACTCAAAGTGTGATGTATGACTTCTTAAAAATCTAGACAAATGGCAACCAGTGACTTAGCCATATCCAGAGTTCAGAAAGCAGTGATGAGAGAGATGAAGTGTACCCCTCTCCCCATGAGCCAGAGAGTAAATACTTTATGTTGGGAAGATGTTCAGTCTCTCTCAATCATCCTGCTCTGCCAGGAGAGCTTGAAGGGAGGCTTAGGGGACAGGAAAAGCTACACTCTAGTGAGACTTCCCTTCCAAACAGGCGCCTGTTGGCTTTGGCTGGTGAACCCCATCCAGATGACTGTGCTATTTCTCTGGAGAGGCAAACTTAGTAATTTGTCCAGAGATTCCCGAGCACCACTTAAATGCCACACTCCTTCAGAAGAACCAAGAAGACAAAGAGTAGTAAGCTAAGTGAGAAAATGTTGGCTCACACTTAACTACTAAGCTAGGCATTCTACAAAAAGGGGTGGACTCAGGAGTAACAGAGAAAACCACTGTGGAATGGGTGGTTGGCCCAAGGCCAAATTAAGAAGGTAAGATTTATGTTGGTTCAGGGTTAGCCAAATTTGCACCTGGGAGCATCACGAAGCCCTTTTTAGTTCCCTCACTGAAAAGCCAGTGAGATCCAAGAGCCATACACTGAGAGTGCCAGGTTAGCCACACCAGAATTTTCAAGTTCAGCTCAGAGTAGTGGATCTGTCTCATACAATAAGGAAGGTAAGACATTACAGAGCCTTATTCTCTGGAGTTTTGTTTTAATGAAGGAGGACCCCATTGTGCTAACCTTTGTTGGACCCGCCTTGGGACTATCATCAAAAGGGAGCATGAGATTTCCTTATCATCTGAATGACACTTAGGTCTGTTTATTGGGAATTGGGAGAAACCTGAGGAAGCTTTAGTGAAACAGGCAGGTCAACAGCACACTAATGGCACATTCTATGTACACAGCCAGTTAATTTGATTCTAATTTTATGCTCACTGAGTAACTCTGTGATTTATGAATCCACCACCCAGGAGAACATGGAATGAATGAAGGCTAGTAGTTATTATGTTAGCTGATCCCCCAAATAAGCTAGAAAATTACTGTTTTGGTATAGAATGTTTTCAAAGACTTTAGCTGCATGAACCAGCACTTTGTGCTTGATTAGCTGCTCATATATTACTGAAATTGGGGATCTAAAAATCTGACAACCAGAGTCCTGATTCCTCAGAGCCCTGTCTGACAGCCAGTGGGTGAGATGTCTCTGACGTCCTGCAAGGTGTGGAGAATCTGACAGCAGAATGCCGAGAAAGAAAGTGCTTTCCAACATGTTGATTATGGGGTGGCAAGGGGTCCCAGAGAGGACAAGTCTGCCACCAAACAAGCTGGGGTAGGGTGGGATGAGGGTACAGTGAGAATGGGCATCAACAGAGAAACACACCGAGAAAGAAGATGAAGAAGAGGGGGTTATGGAAGACTCTAATAGGTAGCTCCCTGAGGGAAAGGACACAATTCTGATTGTCGCTGAAGACACATCTAGATACAGGTTAGTAACTCAGCAACTGTGCAATGGACACAGGCCTAACTGTGAATGAACATGAAGGCAGAGGAAACTCTCACTACAAACTTTTAACAAGGAAAAGAAAGGATTAAGTGTCAACACCACTTTTGTCTGTTCAGTTAGTATGTGATGGCTAATTGTGTTATCAACTTGAGTATATCTGAAACTGGTCACAGGTTTGTGGGGTATTGCTGTGACAGACCTGACCATGTTGTTTTTGGGTGGACTGTGTTTTGGAACTTTGGGCTAGAAAAGCCATTGTGTGTTGAGAGCTCAGTGGGCTGATCTATGGGAGCTTGGAAGACAATGTTGAGGGCAGGCCATAAGCGGCGCTCCTCACAACATTTGCACCAGTTCCTACCTCTAGATCGTGTCCTGTGCCTCTTGCCTTGACTTCGCTGGACAACACCCGATTAACTGAAAGTATCAGATGAAATTAACCCTTTCCTTTTGGTCATGGTGTTTTAGACAGCACTAGGAACCGTGATCAAGACAGTATGTTACAACAGTCATCATACTCGTCAGTTTACAAAGCATGGACTCCAGAACAGACTGGACTGCTCTGTTCAGTCACCCAGAAGTCTGGTCATCTCAGGAGAACTGAAAAATGGAAAACCCGAGATCTCGGTCTCTGGAGAAGAGACCTGTGCCCTGGTCTTTGGTCCTGGTTAATTCCAAAAGAGACACAGACACAAACAAGACAGCTCTAAGGAAACAGAGAGGTTCTCATTCCTTGCTTAAGGGCCCATGAGGCATGCTTCAGATCAGCAAATCACTCTTCTGCCAACTTCAAAACAGCCACCAATTAGAAGGAAAAGGCAGCATGAATCCAGACAAGACTGAGCTGCTTTTTAAAAGTCCCCGTGAGTTTTCACAAGTCAGAGATCCATTGTCTGATCATCCTGCCTTTGAATAGCAAGTTGTGGGGCAAGGATACAGCTCAACAGTAGGATGCTCGTCTAGCATGTGCAGAGCTCTGAGTTCAATCTCCAGCACTGGGAACAACCAAATAAACAAGCCAAATAACACAGACTCCCACAGTGGGACTCACACAGTGGGACTCCAAGAATCAGCAGCTCTGGAGAAAGAGCTTCTGCCTTGGCCTTCTCTCAACAACCATCTGCACGCCCAGGAGAAATTGGAGAGCTAGCTGCAAGCCTGTCTTTATAAAGGTACTATCACAACCATGCTTTAATTAATGAAGATTCTGAAGCCTTTCTTTCTTTTCAACATAAGCCAACTTCACGATCAAGCTGTTCACCAACCTGACTACCATGTTTGATTGTTTAGTGGGCCTGACAGAATTCTTTTGCCTCCTCTAGTGTCCTAAGTACTCAATGTTTGCCTCCTGGACTGTTTCTGAAGAGCTGTACACAGGACTGGTCTTTGAAAGATAACTGTAGCAGCTGACAGCCTCATGCAAGGAAACCCAGAAGAATGCCAATGCTGACCACAAGTCACAAAGCACTGTAGGGTCAGCTGGGTTTCTGTGTTCACAAGGACCTGTAGAAAGCTTGTAATTTTTGATCTGGCAGAGATAACATGTGTGGAGCTTCGAATGTGCAGTCATACGCAGTTGTACCCGCAGTGCATGAGTCTGGTGCATTCCATGGCTAGTGATATCCAGCAGATTCTTCCCATCTAGTCTGAGGATCTGGCAATTTTGGCAATTAATTTAAAATGTCATCTCCAATTGAATAGCTTGATCTGCTTGGGAGGCACACAGTCAGTGGGACCAGGATCTGTCCTTAGTGCATGAGCTGGCTGTTTGAAACCTTGGGCTTACACAGGGACACTTTGCTCAGTCTGGAAGGAGGTGACAGGACCTGCCTGTACTAAATCCACCAGGTTTAAATGAATTCCCAGGGGTGCCTTGATCCTGGAGGACATGAGAATGGAGGGGAGGGGCTGGGGGGAAGGTGGGGGTGGGGGCGGGAGGGAGGAGGACAGGGGAACCCATGGCTGATGTATAAAATTTAAAACACATAATAATAAAGAAAAAAATTAAAAAAATAAAAAATAAATAAATAAATAAAATGTCATCTCTCTGATCATTAGTGAAGCATATCTCCTTTTCATAACTTATAAACCAATGAAAATCTTCTCTTCAGGGAACCAAGAGTCTATTTCCTCAATTTGCTTTTCACTTTTTATAAAGAATCAGTTCTTTGGAGCTATTTGAATATAAAAAGACCACCCATTAACTTTCAGTGCTTTTTGACAGTTAAAGTCCATAATATTTATGATGCAGACATGCAATATCAGTAAAAGTTAACTGAACAGCCTGTTGCTGACCCCCCCCCCCCCCCCGCCCCGCAGTGTATAGGACCAAGATCCCCTTGCCTGCTTCCTATCGCCACTTCTGACCCCTCAGTTCCAGGGAGCAGACTTGGCCATTCCCATTTGCAATGCCAAAACCTTGTCTACGTGTCTAAATGATCTACCCGCATTGCTCTCTAGGATATAATTAGGTAGCTCTGGTATCTGCTTTGCCTGTTGATGTCTTCTAGAGGATCACAGTCATATTCATGCAGTTCTCTAGTTTTCCTGCTGCATGGGTTCATTCCATCAATCCACCACAATTTCATCTGTCCATTTTACTGGTTTTCTTATCACACACCAGGGCTGCATGAACACTCTTTTCCCTGTGTGTGTTTATGTGACTGTATGTGCACGTCTGTGTGTGTTTATGTGACTGTATGTACATGTCTGTGTGTGTTTATGTGACTGTGTACGCATGTCTGTGTGTGTATGTCTGTGTGTGTTTATGTGAATGTGTGTGCACGTCTGTGTGTGTTTATGTGACTGTGTGTGTTTATGTGACTGTGTGTGTATGTCTGTGTGTGTATGTCTGTTTGTGTTTATATGACTGTGTATGTTTATGTGACTGTGTGCATGTCTGTGTGCGTTTTTGTGACTGTATGTGCACGTCTGTTTGTGTTAATGTGACTGTGTGTGCATGTCTGTGTGATCATGTCTGTGTGTGTTAATGTGACTGTGTGTGCATGTATGTCTGTGTGTTTATGTGACTGTGTGTGCATGTATGTCTGTGTGTGTGTGTTTATGGGACTATGTGCATGTGGAGGCCAGAAACCAAGTCATGTGTCTTTCTTCAGTTCCTCTCCACCTTATTTTGTGAGACAGCGTGGATCACTGTACCTGGAGCTCACTGACTTGGCTCCATAGGCTGCCAGTGAGCTCCCCCTGCCTTACTCCACCTCCCTAACCCCCAGCTCTGTGATTACAGATTACGCCATCATGCCTAGCTTTTTCCTGGATGCTGTGGACCCGGACTTGAGTCCACATGCTTGGGTGGCAAGCATTTCATCAACTGAGGCAGCTCTCTAGTCTCTGCTATGAATACTTTTATATATAATTCTAAATAGATACAGGGTTTCACTTGGATAGTTATATACATATAGACCTATTGTTATTTAAATGTATATATTCATAGATAGATGCCAATAAAATATTTGTAAAGCAAGTTTCAGAGTCATGTGATTAGTAAGAGTGTGTTTTTGTAAAAATGCAAGTATGTAAACCAAAATATATATACATCAAAACAATTTCTGCTCTGTATATATGTATAAATTAAATTACTTACATAAAAAAATAACATAACCAATACTACATTGTTACTTTGCAGGAGCACATCATATGTAAAGGGGAGAACCTCATGCTTTATATTTCTCTCCACTGTTTAATTTATTTAAACACAGATTTATTGTTTCTACATACCAAAATAAATGATTAAAAGGGCAAGTATAGGAGCCAGAAGGGTGGCTCAGTGGTTAAGAGCACTGGCTGCTCTTATAGAGGACCTGGGTTCAATTCCTAGTACCCACATGATGGATCATAACCATCCATAACTCCAGTTCCAGTTATCTGATATGCTCTCTGACCTTTGAGGGCAATGCATATACATGGCACACAGACAGACCTGCAGATAAAACACTCATGCACATAAAGTAAAAAGAAAAATTTAAAAGTCAAGCCTATTAACTCTCTACCTGCTCTGCATTTATCTTTACCATTGCTATCCTATCACACACATTGCAATACTAATCACTGTAATGATTATTAGAATGATAACATCACAATCATTACTGTGGAAACGTATTTACATAAAAATCAATCAGTTGTTAATGGCTGACATCATTCTATCTCCACATTTCCCTTCATGTGGCTGTGAGTGTTCATGGACACTCCAGGCTCTAGTGTATACAACCTTTAGACAGTTCCCTTAATAGTCAACTTGGAGAAAGCTAAAGGGATAAAAATACCAACTGACAGGCAAAAATCTAAAAACAAACAAAACAAAATCCATGGAGTGGGTGTTCTCTCATGCCCTAAGATAGGAGGAAAACAGTCTATGAGGCTCTGCGTCCATATACTGTACAAACTGAGGTACCAGTGATGTCAAGGGGCACAGAGGTAGAGAAGCAAAACAAAATCCAAATACCTTTCTCCTGTAGTACTTTCTTGGTTGCTTGGTGGTAGCAAGGAGAGTCTTCTGTATCATGATCAGATTTTGAAGGCGAGGAGGGTGAAGTGTCTCCCGAGACAGAGGAGAATGTGTCTCTTTCTGGCATTCGTGACCCTTCTTGAGACTCAGTCTCGTGGTGAGAGGAGAAGGCCCCATGGCTAGCCACAGGGGTGAGGGGTGCAACACCAGAATCTGACTCTGGAGAAGAAGCTCTCCAACCATCGGGCAGAAGCGATTTGGTAACGTGTGTGTGGTTATAGAGATTGTCTGAAGGCTGTTGGTATAAGAGGTTACAGAGCAAGTTATGCTACCGTCAGTGGTGTGCGGCATTTCCTTTGAGAGGGATCCGGCCTTTTCTCAGGGAAAGGAACCTCTGTATGTTGGCTTATTTCTGAGAATGCACAGTTCATAACTACTCACCAATAAATAACGCAGCTAACAAAGCCACCTAAATATACAGAAATGATTATTTGAATGTTCATTATTTCCCACTAGGTTAAACCAACAGCTGAATATCAAACGCACCATCATGAAATATGATTAAATGGATAGATTTTGGCTACCTTCCTGCATAAATAGAGAAAAGAATTAAATGGCAACCATATAGCAAATTGAATACAAATTCAGGAGACAAAGACATAAACTCTTCCAGTCCTTTCCAAGTAGGCTACTCTGTTAGAGAAATGCATCCGATAACCAGCAGGAGTGCTCACCTTCCGTTCCAGGCTGTCCTCCCCATCAGTTGAGCTAACACTGTCATAGAGGCGTGTCCTGGTAGGCCTCTGGCGCCTGTTCTTCACAGAGAGTTGGGCCCGCGTTTTCAGTGCTTTCGAATCCAGGCGCTCTGTCTCTGGGACCGCTTCATTCAAGTCTAGGAAGAGTATTGCAAAACAGTCTGTGAGAGAAAAACACTACAGACAATTGGCAGAGACCACAGCCACTAAAACCCAATCGCTGGTTATCAGTGACCAGGGGGGCAGGTGACAATTTTTCCAGGATGTCTAATGCTCCATAGGTGACACCAAAGATCTATCACCTAGAGAACATAAAACCTTTCTGCAACACAACTGAAAAAGCAGAAGTTTGCATTTGCCTATGGGCACACATATTGGGCCATGAAACCTTAGAAACTCTATGAATGAAGTCTAGTTGCCAAAGTCAAGTGTGAGTAACAGAAAGTGACCTTGACCACAAAAATTCACTAATAGACATACAACTGTGGTCTTGGTAGTGTCTGAGTATCTAACTTGTTCCCCTTTGAACTCTGTTTAAAAATAACAACATCACCAGAACAGAATTATTTAATGACAGATAAACAATCCATTTTCTTAGAAGAAGGCCATGCTACACAGACAAACAGCTGAACTACCCCAAGTGTGGAACTCCTGGCACTCTGAAGAGAGAAGGCGAAGGATTTCATCTTTGAGCGTTAGTTTTCAGGTTACAGTCCAAGTATTTATTGATGCCCTGTCTCATTTCTTTCTCTGGATACTTTCTCTTCCCACCATAAACTATATTAGTTTTCCATGGAAAACTGTTTACACATAAAGAGAAGAAGCTGGAGAGAGGCCTCAGTGGTTACAAGCATTTGTTGCTCTTATACAGGTCCCAGGTTCAGTTCCCTGCACCCACAGGGCACTTCACCATCATCTGTAACTCCAGTTCTAGGAGATCTGATGCCCTCTTTTTACCTCCCCAGGCACTAGGCACACATGAGACACAGGCAAAGCAAAATGCATAGCTTCAAGACAAATAACATAAACATCAAGTACAAAAGACTCCAGAAGAAAAAGACAACAGAGAAGGAAGGAGAGAGAGACAAGGCAAAGCAAACAAACAAACAGAAGCAGCAGCAGCAGCTGGGCATGGCAGAGCTTGATTGTCACCTCAGCACTTAGGAATTCAAGGTCAACATGGGTGAGTCTGTTAGAAAACCTCAAACCCAGTAAAGGATAGGAAGGAGGTAGAAGGGGACGAAGAATAATAAAGGCTACCAAGATCATTCCTGTGGACTTCTCTAACTGGTTCTTAACACTTTCAAACTTGGTAAGTGTATATGGGGGAGGGGAAGTTTAACCATGAATATACCTGCTGAGGTAGTAGGATATGGGTATTAGAGTAAAGTATTAGCAGTATTACAGAAAAAGTATTTATTTGAAGTGGAACTATTCTTGACATAGATGTACACGATCATTTATTGTAAATTAAACAGTTTGATGATTAATCCCATCTCTTCTTTTCAGGATGGCAGTCATTAAAGTCACTCTAAAGGAATTAATTAAATGACTCTGAATTTAATAAGCAAATAACTCAGTTATAGAAAATTAATATACACTTTTACGAATAGAAAAGAATTTATATGACAATCATTAGCCTGGGTAATTCCTTTTTTTAGCATTATCTTAAAGATGTGCTCTAAACATATCATAAAACACAAACATTGAAGAGCCTCAGGTGCTTTCTCTGTTATAAAGCTGAGCACTTGGCATATAGTTCTAACAAATAAAATTCAATATACATTTGCCCAGGAGACACATCACTGAATGACAATGTTTACAGAAAGTGTGACTTTTCATTTCCTCTACTTGAGAGAGGGGTGAACACTGGGGGAAGCCAGGCCATTCGGGTGAATAGAAAGAATGACTAGATGTTTTCTAATTAGTAGTCTCTTTCTCTTTTATATGCCAATGGAGGGGAAAAAAGTTGCCTTCATCACTTTAATTTCCTCCCTCCAATAAAATCTATATTTGCAGTTGCCCATTAAGAGTTCATTAGTTGTGATAATTGGGAGAAAGTCAACCTTACAATCTCTGTTTACATATAAAAATGCAGAACACCACACAGATGAAAGCAATAATATAATTAAAAATACCACAGTTCATGCACGTCTTCCATCTTTTCTGTCTCGGAGTTGGATTGCATGCTCTGTAATGCAAAGCACTGTCACACGCTCCACCTCATTTGTTCCTTATTATAGACCCATGAGACAACAAGCAAGCGGGCGGGCTGTTTCCTCTCCTGAAGCCCAGAAAATTGGAGTGGCTTGCCCTCCTCCATACAGCTAGCTGATGAAGTGTTGTGATCATTGCGGTGCTCTGTCTCCCAGGCTACTAGCTATCCACTCCAATTTAGCTGGTGCTGAAAAGTCAATACTGCAAGATTTTAATACCATGGAGATGGTGTTTGAAAAGTTACAAAATCATGTACGATGGGACTAGTCTAGGAAATTCAGCTCTCTAGCATCTATTCTGTGTTTATTAGAGAATGTGGAAAGGGAAGACTTGAAAACTATGGGCAGACTACTTCACAGATGGTCTCATGGCTGGTTGGCTTGGCAACAACTTTGGGTAGTAGATGACAAAGGTACCCAAGGAAGATGCACAACCCACTTTTGTAAATATGGTTCCTTTGGCAATAGAATCCTGGCTTTTAAACACAGCACAGAATCCCACATACAGGACAACAGATGCTACTCCATTGCTTATACTGAGTAAATGAAATGAGAGGAATTGAGAAGGACTCATTAGCAGGTCTAAGACTGTGAAGAAAGTAGGGACTACTGGTCCTATTACTATGAAGAATCCAGCCTAGTGCAGCTGTTAGACAATCCTATTGGCAATATGGAACATCTGCCTCAGCATCTGCTCATTAGGTGTAAACTGATTAAGCATACACATGCACTTATGTTTAGGAAAGATTCACTTAGCTCAAGTCTAAAAGGCAGGGCTTTAGATCTATTACCTGAGTGGCCAACAACGTATCTCCCACAACGAACCACTTTTGAGAGTCTTAAAGCAAGTATCAGAGACACTTTACTGCAGAGATTATGGATTACAAACCAGTAATTTATTTTCCATCCTTAAAAGAGAAATGGTTTTGAAAAGAACCCCAAGAGTGGAGTGGTGCTGAGAACCGTCGCACTGGTAGCACTTATGCAGAAGGCACATTGCCATGAGATGACAATAACAGCCAAGAAGGGACCCTGGAAATAGGAGACGCCAGCTGCTGGGCAGCCAGGTATCTGTGTTGCTCATCCATTATATGGTATCTCCTTCCACTATATGGTTTAAGAATCAAAGTCTTACAACTCAAAAGAGTCTTGGGAATCTGGACAACCTTCCCCCTCATCAAAGCAGACTGAGGCTCAAAGGTGGCAGCTCATTTGTGCACTATGGAACGGCCTAGATGGTACTCAGATGTACAAGCCTATGATCCTTGTGCAAGGTCACTCTTGCATCTGGAAGTGAACGTCATGCGCAATCTTGTGCCAGCCACCAGCACTCTTTTTCTATTTGACTTTATGTTCTATAAAGAAATACATGCCCAGTGTAACCCTGCAAACTCATAGAAGCATGGTAAAGCAGGGAGAGCAAGGCTCCAAGGCATTTTATCTGGCTTTGTATATATCCCAGGAATAAAATTCCTATCCTAAAAAATTGGCTGTCATTACAGGTCATGCCACTGTGGCAGGCAAATCCATCTGGCTCATTCTCTAAGTCATGTGCGGTGAGTTGGCAGAGCTCAGGTGGCCCTGTTTGTTACTCCTTCCTAACAGAGATCCTCATCTCTAGGGGAACATGGTTCCTCAGCCCCAGGCCTCAGGCAGCCCCTTCCCTCCTCTTTCAGGTGTATCTTGTTCTGCTGTTCACAAGACACAGGAAAATTGCTTTTTTTTTTTTCTCCTGCACTCTGGTTTATTCTTTCCTTTAGATACTCCAGTCTGTGAAGCAGCCTACCACTGACTCAAATGCAGGGAGAAATACAAATGTAGAACAGTCTAAAACAGATCAATAAATACAGAGGGATGCATTTGGAGACCCTCCAGGCAGGACCAAACGATGGCACTTGGAGTGGGTGGGACATGGCCGTACCGCCATCTCAAGACTAGTTTCAATATGGCTATAAATTGGATTTAATTACAATTTTAATAGCTGGTATGAAAACGCTCTATGAAATTAGGATTTCATATAACACAGAGACCAGTTCCCTACAACACTGCTGTGAGTCATTCTGTTTTTGTTTTTTTGTTTTCCACTGAATTGATGTCATTTTGATGTAAATCGAATGCTTTTGGAGGATCAGACCCAGGCAGCAGGGAGAGCAGGAATGGAGCCTTATAAGAATAGGGTCCACTGTCACTCTGCTATGCACTGGGCCACTCAAAAACAGTTCTACCTGGTTTCTGCTATTGTCAACTGAAATGCTGGGCACAATGAGGCACTTGGTGGCATTTTGAACTTAAACGGTATCTGCATATTATTCACAGTGACTGCAAGTTCATAAAAGATGGACCCTTTGGGATTGGAGGCTGATACATATTGCATTCAGGTGGTAGATTTAAGCATCCCAGAGAGCCAGTGTGAGATAGTCACTGTGAGAGCAGATCTACAGCTCAAATCCACAATGAGCTGCCATGCCATAAAATTGGGCAATTTACCTAACCTCTCAGAGGTCCCTGAGGATCCTCAACTGCACAATGGGAATGATAATGACATAATATAATAACTGCATTGTTATGAAGATTAAATGCATTAATAGACCTCAAACTGCTTAGAAGAGTGAATGCTACATAACCATCCATAGCTGTCTTTATTTACTGACATTGAACAGATTAGAAAGAGTAAAGCAAGTCATAGAATATCATGTGCACTCACTTAAAATATTTAGAAACCAGTAACAGATACATTTCCTAATGGCAAATATGCATCACACTGCACAGGGGAACTGAAAAGGCAGACTTCTTCCAGACTATGGATTAGGAAATGTGTCAGGTAGCACTTTAACACTTACACATGTGCATTCTGTTTTGTGTAATTTTTTGTACTTACATATTTGTGTAGTTAAAGTTTATTTAGAACATGAAAAAAAACACAGTTTGTTACTTTTTTTCACTTGGAGACATCTTAATTCCATTCTGCTTTGGGTTCTGTTGTTTCAGGTATTGATATAAACCAGGGAACTTGGCCAAAGTTCCCCAGATCTTCTGCCTCCGTCACTAAGAACCCTGCTGGTTTTCACATGGTGACACTGCCCAACTACCTTTACTGACTGTCTGATGATATGTCTACATACGGCCCTACATAGCTCACCTCTAGCCATTCCTTTAAAAAGTACTGTACGGGGAAGATGTATTGGATTGAGTATGATACTTGGAGATACGGAGTCTACTGTTCTACTGTTCCTTTTAGGAACCTACTCACAGGCAACTTCCACCCTTAATTCTGTTGACAACTGGCAGCTTCTTTTGGAACTATTTAAGTAAATAAAATAATTTATATTTATATTATGTTACAAAAGTTTTTTATTAAAAATAAAAACTACATAAAATAATTTTTATAAAGAATGTATTTATAAAATTTTCTAGGAAGATGATTTCTTGCCACTTCAGAAAAAGATTATTCCTAGTTTCTAATCTTTTCATTAGGTTACATTTATTGTTTTATGAACTATAGTTTATTTGCTAATTGATGAAAGAAAACGTAGGAATTTCTTTTCACCCATACCCACAAATAAACTTCAAAGGACTCAGAAATGCAATCTAGTGACTTGTGTCAGTGCAGCACTTTCAGGGTATGGTTCAAAGCTGATTTAAGACGAGGCTCTATGCTTATAATAGTCAGACAGAAATTTGAGAATATGAAAAACAGAGAATTTAAGCTTTAGATTCCAGGGAACCTCATGTTCATAGCTCAGGATTCTTTCCCTATGACCACTCTGTCTTTTTTGATAGAACAGATATTCTACCCAGGTTAAAAGTTGAGGAAACACACATGTAATCAAATGTTATCCTAGCAGGAGACTCAGAGTTCTGTGACTAGAGCCATGAGGCTGTCTGGGAGTTGGGTCTAGGGAGAAGGGATACATTAATAGCTTCCTTGATAAGTACAGGAAGAATTTAGATCCTAAGGCTTTAGTAGAAAGTAAAGCCAGTTATCTTAGATGAACACTGTTTACCTAAATGGAGGAGTACTATCAACTGTAGGAAGACATGGCTACCAGCAGCATTAGAAAACCCGAAGTTACAGCCAGGCGAGTGGTGGTGCATGCTTTTAATCCCAGCACTTGGCAGGCAAACCTAGTCTACAATGAGAGTTCCAGGATAGCCAGGGCCATGCAGAGAAACCCTGTCTCAAAAAACCAAAAACAAAACAAAACAAAAAAAGGAAAAGAAAGGAAAGAAAAAAAAAAAAAAACCCTGAAGCTAGATGCTTAGACTATCTGCAAAAGTTGTTAAGGAATGTCCTAAGTACTAGTCTCTTAGTAATAGTCCTTAATATGAACCCAAATGCAGATGTGATTTCAAGGGTTTGTAGTTATTTAATTAGATAAGTTTATCAATAGGAACTAATCATAATTTAAAAATCTATTCATAGTGACATCAAGCAAAACTTTAAAAACGAAAGAACTAGGTTTTGGATGTGGTAACTCAAATAAGTCAAACAATAGAAATAAAATATGTTTTTCTTTTCTTGGTTTTGTTTCATTTGCTTTTTTTGGTGTTTAAAACCACTTAGGATCATTAAACAAAACAAACAACAATAACCAAAAAAAACCCCATACTCATAATAAGCAGCAGAATTTTCAGAGCACAAAAATTCTAATGTTTCTATAATTATTTCTTATGGACATTGAATATTCTTATTGTACAAATTATATAAAATATTTGATAACTACTTTAAGGAAGAACTCAGTCATAACTTGTGGTTAGTACCCTACTGGAACAGGGCCTTGATATTGTATGTACTGAACCAATACAATACAGTTGAGATGCTTTTCAGAACCTCACCAAGAACTGCTGGTCCTAACTAGAGACAGCTGTTTGTATTTCAGTTTTTATATCTGTGAGTAGAGTACATGGCTGTTGGATTTCCTAAGTGGAAAATTTAGGATCCCTCTCTAACCTGGCCAAGTTGAGCAGAACCAAGGGCCACAGACACTTCATCCTCAAATCCCACAGCACTGTCCTATGCTCAGATCCCCATTAAAATGTCACAGTCCAATACTCATTAGACCACATGCCTAAACAGAAGAAATATTTGGAACATACCTTCTCTATAAAGTTCCCCCAGGAAGGTAATTAACCATATTTGTGTTAAAATGGTCTTTACTTTCAGAAGATCATAATCAACCTTGTAGTTCTCTCAAAGTCAAAAAAAAAAATGAAAATCCAAAGCAAAATATTACAAATTATACTTTCTTCTAAAATGAGCAGAAAATTACTAAGAGTCCATTCTAACAGAGTGACTATGCCTTTCTACTAAGCCAACTTTTGGTATGCTCTGATACCAATGTCCACCTTGGTGAATGAAGCTGAGGGGTTTGGAGAGGGTTCTGGAGACTTCCATGAATTTATGAAGACAGAGTAAGAAATGTGAAAGGGACACCACCATTCATAGCTTTACATCTCCCTTTCAACGTCTCACAGATCTGTAATGTTCACCTGCAGACAGATTCAAAATTCCCATCAGCCCAGCTAGGCAATATAGGTGCTTTGTGGTTTTGACGAAGCAGACTACTTTTGACTTTAATTATATGCCAGAAAAATAGTCAATAAATATTGATTCCTCGTTCATTTGGCTTGTTCATTAAAAATTTCCATAGTGATTTACCATGAATGTTCACTCTTTAATTAGTGAGATTCAAGAGCATTTCAGTCAAAATATTTGTTGATGGGTAAAGAAAATAATTAAAATTAAAATAATTAAATTAATTTATTCAAGACAAATGACAATTACGAAAGTTTACCAAATTATTAAATGTCTTTATGGATGACTAAAGAAAGCTTGATTGTACCCCACTTTTGAGCTAAACAATGAGATAGCAAAGAACAATTACTTCACTGCCATGCATCTAATGTTCTTATATTAGATATTCTTTTTAAAATGTTTATTAGATTTATTTATTTACTTATTTATTTGTGTGTGTGTGTGTGTGTGTGCACTATGCATGTGCCACGGTTTCTGTGGAAACTTGTTTTAGAATGTTATTTTAAGGTATATTACTTTTGTTTATGCTGTAGAAATTTGCTTTAATGGTACAAAGATGTGTTAAGATGTGTTGCATTCTTTTATGTTGCATTAACTCTGTGAAGCTGTGTTACTATGCCTGTCTAAAGCACCTGGTGATCTAATAGAGCACTGAAAGGCAAATTAAGCAAATTGAGGCAGGAGAAAGGACAGGCAGAGCTGGCAGAGAGAAAAATAGAAGAAGAAATCTGGGAAGAAAAAAAGAAAGAAGAAGGAGTGAGAGGTAAGAGGACGCTAGGGGCCAACCACCCAGCCACCCAGCCAGCCATAGAGTAAGAGAGTGAAAGTAAGATATGCAGAAATAGAGAAAGAAAAAGGTCTAGAGACAAAAGGTAGATGAGATAATTTAAGTTAAGAAAAGCTGGTTAGAAACAAGTCAAGCTAAGGCTGGGTATTTATAATTAAGAATAAGCCTCCATGTGTTTTTATTTGGGAGCTGGGTGGTGGCCCCGCAAAGAGCAAAAGAGTAAAAAACAACCAACTACAGAAACAAGAACAACTTGTGGAAATTGGTTCTTTCCTTCCACCATGTGCATCCCAGAAACCAAACTCACTTTGTCAGGTGGTATTGAGCACCTTTACTAGCTTACTAGCTTAGCTACCATGCTGGTGCTACGTGAGGCAGTCTTGACAAAGAAGTGCAAGTATTCACTGTAATTTTAATGACTTACCATTTAATGAATTCTATCTTTAATTATGTCTTTAACTTTAGTTTAAAATTCTGACCTCCAATGCTGAAAGTGAATGCTTAATACACCCTCAAACTCTTCTGGGAAATAAATAGATGTTACAGTAAAGATCTGACTTGGTATCAAACATCAAGGTGTCTGAAGAGTCCATTCAAGGGGGATCAAGAGAGAGGGGACAAGGAAGTGAGGAAACTTCTCAGGGGAGTGTGGTTGGCCTTGGGAACCTCCTTACTGATTGAAGTGTTTGATAATGGGGTCCTTCCTTCTTACTGAATTTTAAACTCATGTTAAGCTTGAATTTGTGTGTGTGTGTGTGTGTGTGTGTGTGTGTGTGTGTGTGTACACACGTGTGGTTTTTCTCCTTTTTAGTTTCTAGTTGTGTGGTGGTTTGAAAGAAAATGGCCCCAAAGGGAGTGGGACTATTAGGAGGTGTGGCCTGGTTGGAGGAAGTGTGTCACTGTGGGGGTGGGTGTTGAGGTCTCTTTTGCTTAAGCTTTCCTCACTGTGACAATCAGTCTACTTCCTGTTGCCTGCAAGATGTAGAAATCACAGTTCCAGCACCATGTCTGCCTGTATGCTGCCATGCTCCCCACCATGATGATAATGGACTGAACCTCTGAGCTAAGCCACCCCCATTAAATGTTTTCCTTATAAGAGTTGCCATGGTCATCGTATTTTTGTCACAGCAATATAAACCTTAGCTAAGACAAGTTATTTTGCTTGAAAAAAAAAAAAAACTTTTTCCTCCTTTGTTTGCTTTTCATTTTCTGCTTTGAGACAGTTCTCATGTACCTCAAGATAAATTGCTTTAAAAAATTAATCTAGTAATTCCCTGTTTAATTCTTATAAGCCACAGACTTCTGAGTTTTTGGTGTATTTGACTAAAACAAACAAACAAACAAACAAAAATCTATACAAGTTAAAATGACAATAACTACCACTTGGGTAGGATGCAGTGGGGAGGAGTTGGAGGTGGATTTGATCAAAACAAATTATATTCTCTAATAAAATTCTCAAGCAATAAAATTTAAAATGCAGTGCAGTATAACTGTTCCTTCGTTCTATCTTCTCATTGGTTTACTTCACTTGCTTCCTCTGGTATTACTTGCTACAAGTACTAAGTCAACAGTGGAGACATGTGGTAAAGGTGCTTTTAATAGAACTACATTGAACACATTTTTAGTTTTAAAGAAAATTCCCGATTTCAGCATTTATTATGCACAGGAGGTCTGGTCAAGACTTGTTCCTCTCACATCAAGGTAAAGCAGTTGCTTCACAGTTCTAATTGGATAAAATTTATTACTATAGATAGATGTGATTAACTGTCTATCTTCATTCACTGAAATAACAAAATTTTCTTTCAGCTAATATGTGAAATATGAGTTCTTGTCTTTTTTAATGTTAAACCAATTTTGTGTTCTTTGAACAGGCATACCTTGGTCATGATACATCATATCTTAAGTTATATTTCTGGATTTGGCTTGCTAATATTTAATGTTTATATTTAGCAGTTTTTCTATCAACTGAATTTTCAAGGTCTGAGCCTTGAGTTCATTCCTGGGTCAGCTAATTTCCTTTTGTAGTAGATCTTTTAGAAATAAAATTGAAGGGTCATTTATTGAAAATACCTATGCTTCACTTGTCTGAAATATAAATTTTTCTGTATTTTGTGTTTTATTCATGTTTTCTTTTCTTTTTTTTTTTCTTTTGAGCTGAGAATTGAACCCCAGGCTTTGCGCTTGCTAGGCGAGCCTCTACCACTGAGCTAAATAATGTTTTCTTTTGAACAATTCTTCTTGAATAGCCCAGGCTGGTATCAAACTTGTGGTCCTGTAGCTCCTGCTTCCTTAGGAGTGGGGCTGCAGGCGACAATTGTCTTTCTCATTTTTAAAGGCACTGCTGCCTTTAGATAGACTGTAGATGGATTTTCTTTGGGCCATCAGCTCACAAAAAAATGACATGGAGATTTCTTACCAATTGTGAAAACTCAGCCTGTAGCTTAGGCTTGTTTCTAACCAGCTCTTACAACTTAACTCAACCCATTTCTATTCATCTACCTGCTGCCACATGGCTGTGTCTTTTATCTATCCTCCTGCTTGTCTTGTCCCCTCTGTTTCTGGTTGGTGACTCCACCTTGCCTTTCTTCTTCCCTAAGACTCTTCCTGCCTAGATTGGCCATTCAGCTCTTTATTGAACCAATCATAGTGATACATCTTCACACAGTGTAAAGGAATATTCCACAAAAGTGGACAGTTTATTTTAAAGTTATTGTCCTGATATCTTCTGGCTTCCACTTCACTACTTTACCACATTTTTTTTATTGGTTAATTCTATTTTTATTTATTTGTTTGGAAATATCTAGACTTTTAAATCACATGCTTTTTAATGCAGAAATCCAATTTCTGGATATCTATCTAAATATTATAACAGGTAAAAATGAATCAACACATCAAGTAGTTCACTGTGTCATTATTAAGAAATCTTAACTTATTATAACTCAATCTAAGTTCTATCTTCCTTTCTTTTTTTGTTGTTTGTTTGCTTGTTTGCTTATTTTTTTTTTGAGACAGGGTTTCTCTGTGTAGCTTTGGCACCTCTCAAACTCACAGAGATCCACCTGCCTCTGCCTCATGTATGGGATTAAAATTATATGCCACCACCGCCCAGCTTACTCTTGCTTTCTTAAACAGGAAGCTTTCCCTGTTTCCAGACCTAGCTGGTTATAAATAACCTAACCAGTGCTGACTATAAAATTTTAGCTAACTCTCATCTACTTGGTACTTGGTTTGACAAGGTATACTTGGTAGTCAAATATGTTTCAGGCAGGTGATAAGATTCCAAGAGAGAAAGTGTAAGTGACCATTGGGGTTCTCATACTTACAGGGTTTTGTGAAAAAAAAAAGAAAAACAAAACACTAAATCACACACTTGTGACCCCAGGACTTGGGCCACCAAGACAGGAGATCACAAGTTTCAGGCCAGTGCAGACTACACAGTGAGATCCCATCTCAAAACAAAATGAAAGCAACAAACAACTACAAATATTAAAAGGAGCAAAGACTTTTTTTTTAATGAGAGCGAACTCTCTGTCGGCCATGTCACCCCATGGAGGCAGCAGTGACCTTCTCTGCAGTTCTACTGCCTGTTCCCAGGCTCACGTAGAAGCCAGCACTTGCGTGTTTCTGTTGTGTTTTTAGGAAGGTAGTACAATTATTTAAGCGATGGTTTACAGTCTTTCGCCCAGCATTACCACTGTTGGAGCTTGCCAGTTAGAATCCACACAATGTGTGGAATACACAGATCACAGCATTCTGGGACTTCTTTTGATGAGGTCTTTGTCATGTTTCATTGTTTTATGATATTTATAAAAACTTTAAGATGAATGGAGCAGTTAAGACAACTTCCAGCCTCGGAGCTGCATAGGACTTGCTGTAAAGGGACATCTAGAATGCCCCGTGACCTGCTTGCTGTCAACACTACCATGGTGGTGGCCGCCACTAGGCTCTGGCTGGAGTTAGGCTCTGTAGCAAGAACTTAACTAAGATGATCCATAGTTCTCACATGTAAGTTCCTCTTAACTACCCCAGGTTTCCTTCAGTAGTCTATGGAGCATGTTTGACCCCTCTCTAAGAAAACAGACTCTAAATATTTGAAGCTGAAACAGTATCATAATAAGAATCGTGAACTATACAGATGCTCAGGATGGACATTTTGAATTTCAGGGGCTTTTCAAGGAAATCTATCTGAAGTAAATTTAACCTCCCATTCTAATGCTAAAGCAACATAGTAGCTCAGCTACAGATGCCACTGCCATCCCAGGGTCCAGGAAGCAAGGTAGAGATCTCATTCAGACCAGTGTTATTGAGGTACTGAGCAAAGATAGCACGGAAAAGTCATCATTTTCACAGATGGAAAATAATATTTGACAATTACACAGTGTAAAATAAAGGGGATTTGAGATCTGTTAAAACCCTTGATGAAAAAATGTTAAATTTGTTTTCTATAATTATGGGAAAGGCTTAAGAATTAGAATACATCAAACAATGAATTTGTATGCATAATCTTTAGTTTCTCACTGTCTCTCTAGATGGCCTGGAACTTGCTCTGTCAACCACACTGGTGTGGAACTCATATAGATCTGATTGCCTCACTCCTACCCTCTGGGTGCTGGGATTAAAGCGGTATACCACACACCTGGCCTTTTACCAACATTTTTTAATAAAATACCTGTGTTGCTTGGTTTAGTTCTGACAAGGATACATACAAATAATGTTAAAGGATAATTTAAGTGTGGTAAATTTTTGTAAGGTTTGAAAATTAGTTTCATTCCTCAAAAACGCCTGGAAATCCAATATTGAGAGTCAACTAGCTACGCAGAGCTTGTCAGGAAGTCAGCCAAGGTCAGTGGGCGGAATGGATGCTTCTGGCCCTTTCCTTCCTCCTCTCCTCTCCTTCCCTCTCTCTTTCACCGTTCCACTCTGATACAGTCTATCGCCGATCTACTTCAGGAGCTGCTCCAAGCCCCAAACACCACTAAACCTTCCTTTTAACCCCCAGAGCTGGGAAGCGGAGGAGAACTGGCCAGTCCTGAGAGATAGCGTGATGACTCTGCACCTAATGGGCAGCCATGATGGTGACTTGAGTCCTGTACTTGGTGTTACGGAAGGTGGCAAAGGTCTTTCAGGACTGGATGGGCCATGTTGGGTCTGCAGTCTAACTCCCTATTCTCTTAGTCTTTCGTGTTCCCTAGCAACAGAAGCAAAGAATCAATTTAGAAAAATGCTTTCCAGAACATTCCATCTAGCTACTAGCCAAGCCACTTAAGTTTATGTGATCAAGTGACTGAAATTCAAGGAGATTTGTCATTGGCTGCAAAACTGAAAGAACATGGCTTGATATGTATATTGCTGAAGTCTGAGGTGACGGATTCCACTTCCACCACAAGCAGGCATCGCTTTCAGGAAGAATTAGTAGTCTCCACATCTCACTGTGAACTGCCAGTGTTGCTAGGGAAACTGATAATTATGTGGAAAAATGGAGGGTGCAGAATAGAAAAGGGTTCAGAAGAAATGTAAGGTTTTGATCCAAATCAGCATGTTAATAGTACAGTTTGTTGATCTTCTGTAGTCAAACAATTTAATAAATACCATTAATTATATGTTTGACAAGACACCGATTTCCAAACTGAAAGACACGAGTAAAAGGGAAAGGCTACTGGTTACTGATCATACCCTCAGTATACCACAGCAAGACCCTGTATTTATAATGAACTACAATTAAACTTTCAACACTCATAAAGGTTCAAATCTCCACATTGGCTTGATTTCGGCGACTTCTCTTTTGGCCTCTTCCAGGTATAAAAACTGCAGCTGCACCTGCTGACAGCATTACTTACCTGTGCCACAGTCACTTGGTGCCAAGCAACCTTGGTAGGCTGGAGAGGAAAGAGTTGTCACCACTTCTACATTCAACACCATAAGGCCGATCCAGAGCAGCTGGGGACCTTCCCGAGGCATAGCCCTCAATGGTGCACCCTCGAGGCTCTTCCCTGGCAACTCTCTTGAGGCATTACTTATAAGCTATCCCTTATTTAGGCACAGCCCAGAAAAAAAGACATACACCCAGTAAGTGCACTCGAATCTTCATTTAAATGAACATTTTTCCATTTTTTGCACTTTGAAGGATTAAGAAGTTACTTCTGAAGTTAATGCTACAATATAAACAGCTGCTTATCGGAAACATCTTCTGGAAATGTCTGTGTGTCTGTGCGTCTATGTGTGTGCACGTTTGTGTGTGTGCATGTGCTGGGGTGAGGAGGCAGCGCCTTGTTTGAGTTGAGAAGAGGTCTCTTGGTGGACCTGGGATCTGGGGGGGCTGGCTGGACGGGAAACCTCAGCCACACTCTCAGCTCTTGCTCCTCGTCCCAGCGCTGGGGTGCTGGGTGCACGGCACGTGGCTTTTCAGTGAGTGCTGGGCTCCGAACTCAGGTGTAGCGAGTACTTTACCCACTGAGCCACCTGCCCAGCCTGAGAAGATTTTAACAGGAGAGAAAGGCTGTCAAAAAACGAAACAGCCCATCCTTTAGTTTAGCTCTCAGTCGTTCGAGTGTGTTGCCAGGTCACTGTGACGCTGCTCAGGGAGCCCCTTCCATCTCTTCAAGCACGCTGTAAATTCGTGTAAAATGAAGCAACCAAAGTCTTCCAGTCTCCATATTTATGTGTACATGTGCTCTTACATTTTTAATGTAAGAATGCACTATTTAAATGAAACACTCATTCATATGAACATATGTATACATAACCTCTATGAATAGAATGTGAATGTTCGAGAACATATAAGTGACGCCCGGATCGTGGGTGTATCTGATGCCAGCTATGTTCTCTATTTATTTGGTTTTTGGCAAGATGGACATGGGGAGCATACGTAGGACCCCAGATAAAGAACAGAACTGAAGAGAATATCTCAACTGAGTCTGGAGAGCTTGAAATAGGCGGCCAGCCCTCTCATGCATGAGCAAGATTCTAAGGGTGGGGACAAAAAGAATGGACTATTATCTCCAATGCAATTTACTAAGTGCCTTTATTCATGACACTTTAAAGTCAACACTTGTGGTTGCCTTTAGTTGGGACTCATTTACACTGAAGCGTTTTATGTCTGATATGAGCTAAAATGGCAGGCTCTTGTTCTGATAAGCCTTAGAAGGTGGTTTGAGTCTGGGGATCTCCAAGTCAGAAAAAGAACTTAAAAGTCGATTACACTGTCAGCAACAATGACATTGAGGTGAAGAGAGACCAACCTTGATTCAAGCCGTCCTGACAGGACGTTTGCCTGACTTCCATATTCTCCATAGTGTCTCCTTTTGAGACTTCTCCAGGAGATGTTCTCCTCTCAAAGATGTTGTTGTTGTTGTTAACTTGAGTCCCATTTTGCTTCAGTAGTCTGAACACCTCAGCCTCCAGATCTCTAATCTAGAAAACAAAAAGGCATTCACAAATTTAATGTCCCACACCCCTCTGGGAAGAGCCGCCCCCCCATCTCTGTGTAGTGGCTGTGAAAATCCTACTCACCCGGACTTGCAAGCCTTGGACCTCCACCAGATGAGCCTTCTCCACCTCCTCCAGCTTCTTTCTTTCCACTTCCTGTCTCTTGATGAAATCAAGCTCTCTTAAGAAGAAAATAGGTTCAATTGTAGACGACTTTTAGCAAGTGAGAAAGTGTGGACATTCCTACAGAAGCTCAGTGGGACAGGCACCTAGAGAGCTATTTAAATAAATCTCAAGTATAGCTCGTGGAGAAGTTTATGGCAATGAAAGAAATGACACCTTTAATGATGTAATCACAAACACAGGAAGCATCCTGATTTTTCTCTGTATGCTGTTCATCTGGAATGCCTGATTGGGAGCATGCACACTCATGTGGACAGGAGTGACTGTACTAATGACTCCATGGGGAATTCAATGGTGATAATTTCCTGTCAGTAGAAATGATTCTCTATTTCCAATACATAAGGCAACAGATGGAAGGAGATGGGAAGAGCTGAAAAGAGTTCGTTCTGGTGAGAAGATAGCAGGGTGGGGTGGGGGGACATGACACACTAAGATGATCCCGCACACCTCCATGGGTAATACCAGAGAAGGGGACACTCCTCCATTCTGAGTGCTTCTGGTAGAATATGCAAATCTGGGCATTTCTTAGAGATAGATATTGTGCTGTTAGCAAAAAGTTACAATGGTAATGTATTGATTGAGTTCACAGTGACAAAGAACTTCTATCCTCTTTTAAACAATTCATTGCCGCTATCTGTTTCAACTATTAAAATATTATTTCTAAGACAGGAAAAAAATATGATGACTGTGACACACATATTTAGCCTCTAAGGTTTGTCACAGAAAACCACGAAAGGTACTTGGTGTTTGGTCTAGTAAGTCAGAAATAACTCATGAAAATCTCGCTGGGCATGCTCGCTAAGATTATACCCAGGCCTGGAAGGTGGGGGGAAAACAACTGTAGCTCAGAAGAGAGCTGCTGAAATTTCATACCAGGGTGTGTTCGGGGCCTGCCACACTGTTGTGACCTGGGGCCCTGAGAGCAGAGGATGAGAAACTCAGGGTGGAAGGTCTTGCACAGCCGTGTTCACACATCTATCTACAGGGGCAGGCTCTGCGGTCACTGATTCGAAGGACACAGGCAGAAGCAGCCCCACCCATGCCCCAACTGCTCTTCTGCATGTAGCACCTCCAACTGTCAGCCAAGCATCCTGGACAGCTCCAGCCACACGGCTGATTTCTAAAACATAAAGATGCTCCCAAAAAGAACCAAGACGTGTAAGTGTTTGAATAGTTACTATCAAAAATCAAGAAGTCAACTGATAACACCCAAAATAAATTCCCACAAGAAAAAGTTGCTCCCCTAATCTGTGGTGACTGTGGTCTGAAAAGGAAGGCCCAGCCTGCCCTCTCACACCTCTAAACAGTATCAAGCCATTGGGGATGTGCCTTCTTCAGACACACCTCTGTTCCAACTGCTATTTGGATCACTGGGGAACGCTTACTTTTGTTGAAAATCCTTGATCAACTTCTTTGCTTTGTTGTATTTCTTTTCCAAGGCCTGATACTGGCTTTGAGTTTCTTTCAGGTGCTCATTCACGGTGTGACACAGTGTCTGTGCCTCGATCCAGTAGCTCTCCAACTTCAGCATTCTTTCTTTATTCTCCTCAATATTCTGTTGAAGTTGGTTTTTTTCTAGTTCCCACCTTACTTTCTCCTTTTCTGCTGCTTGCAGCTGGAGAAAACAAACGTCAAGGCAACAATAATTTAGGTGTGTCTGCAGCAACCGCTGCCCCACACTCTTTCAGTTCGTCTTCAATACAATTCTACTGTTGTGTATGCTCAGCCATCAAAACAGCTCGAGACGTGCAGAGCAACAATGCTTTCCATATCCACAAAGGATAATATGGAAGGCTCGAAGAAAGGGAACGATTTGCTCAAGGTTACCCATCTGATAAATGATGAAACACAAATCCGATTCCAAGTCCCATGGACTTCCTCTGAAATACAGCAAGCAGGAAAAGAAGCCCAGCATATCACTAATGCAGTCCAATCCACGCCAACACATGTCCTTTGAGAGCATAGTAAGTAAAATGTAGGAGGACAGGTTGAAAATTAACGAAAAGGGGAATAGGGCTAGGCAAGGAGAGAGGAAGGGAAGGGCCAGTGGTTCTCAGCCTCCCTGAAGCACAGTTCCTCATGTTGTGGTGACCACCCCACCAATTAAATTACTTTTGTCGCTACTTCATGACTGCAATTTTGCTACTTTGTGAATTGTAAATACCAGTGTTTTCTGATGGTCTTAGGGGACCCTGTGGATGGGTCATTCTGAGACCCAAAGGTTGAGACCCACTGCACTAATGGCTAAGAAGGGACTTAGTCATTCAGCTGACATTTGAATTGTTTTCCTTAAAACTTAGACAAGTGGTCCAAGTTTCTAAGAGTCCAGGTTAGCATCTACACAAAGCACCTGTGCTCTCACATCTCAGCATCCTTGCAACACTTTCTGGACATCATCTTCATCTGATAAGCGTGAGCCTCTCTTCCTGTGCTTTTAACCCTTTAGAGGATGCTATTAGGTTCCTGATTTCAAGCGACATGAACAGTCGGTCACTCAATATATTCCAGGAAGTGTTATAAATGTCTAGATCTTTATAAACCTTAATATACACAAAGCATAAAAAACAAGGCTAAGTAAAGATATAAATGACTGTCTGATTCATGTAAATCTCTGCAATGGATCAGAGAGACAGCTTTGTGTTGTTATTGTCTCCAGGTACTCTTAGGAATATGGGGCGCAGTTTTCTCTAGGCCTCCCGGCTGAATTCGAGTACAGGAGCGAGGAAACCCATCTGGCTTTGCTGTTGACACATGTTCAGATGAGGTTTAAAGGACATAAGAGCACCTGCCCTTCAAGTTGCTGCTCTGTCAACCTTCTCTGCTTTCTTTAACTTATCAGTGTTCAAAATGAAAACATTCTGAAAGTATATAGCATTGAACAAATAGGAGTACACATTCACACAAATATATATTTGTATATCACAGGTATAGTTTGATGAAAAAAATTTACTAAATACATTTGGACAAGAAGTTACAAAGTAAAAATTACTTTGAAATGAGGAAATCTTTTTAACATGGATAATATCACAATTACATATTTCCAAGTGTGGATATCATATACCAATGTAGGAAGAAAAATATAAAATAGCAATTTTTAGTCTTTTCTAAATTAAATCTTCATAGTCAAATGACTATGCCTATCTAGGAGAGCATTTGTAAACACAGGGGCCCTTTTTCCCTATTTGTAACCAACAGTTTCAGAAGATCAGCTTTTCAGCTTCAAGAAATAGTTCTCGGGTAGAAAGGACTTGGTTTTTACTGCTTCTGTAATTAAGTGACGTTTTATAGCAGCTGTTTATGTACCAGCCACTGCTAACTTAGAACTTAAGATTCACAGTGCGAGGCTGGCACCATGAAGGATTATAAACCAGCTTTGACTACAGAGCTCCAGAGCATATTAGTGGAGAAGGCCATTTAACCAAAGTAGCCCAGCTAATTCATCTCCATTTAAAGTGCACGGAAAATCCAAAATAAGCATTCACTGTGAATGAGAAAACAGATCACTAATGGTGGGGAAAATTATTACCACAATTTTTAAAAGATCATGGAAGCAATACAGCATAGCTTGAAAGGAAATGAAAACTATTTTTAAATCTCTAAAAATATACATTTGTTAGAACTAAACACAATAGATAGAATTGTATCTTGTACAAGAATTTTGCAGTTTACTTTAATGTCTCATTTCATATAGATTAAAAATATAGTTTTTTATTAATTTTTTTCTCTTCAACAAATTTAAATAATGCAAACTAAGTATGTCTCAAGATTTCCAGTAGCCCCTAAATCTAGATCAATATACAATATCATAGAGAGAGTTTATAATATTTAATTCTTAGACATGGGAAGTTGTTTTCTAAAAAGCAATTAATATGCCACATTAAAACAATACATTGCTTCTATAATTTAGCTAAAAAAATCTATTTATTATAAGGTAAATGACATAAAGGAGATTTGATATACCAGCTTGTACTTAAGAAATTAGTCCACAGTTCAGGTGCTTGAGCCATTAAAAATATTATTTTTTGAAGAAATTTCAGAGAGAATATGAATAGGTATAACATTTAAGCTATGAAGTGCTGTGCGGCTTTCACTGGGGTGTGTGCGGTTTGCTTGCTCCCCAGAAGGTCTGTCTATGCACTTAATAATGAAACTCTCATGTAAGTATGCTCTCAAACGCGCAGGAGCAAATCCGTTAGTCCTAGGCTTCCAACTCCTCAGAGTGTCTGAAGTTTAAAGAGTACAATTCAAACACCACGTAGCGGTGCTTACCTTGGTCTTCAATTTTTGAATCTCTGCTTCTGTAACTGCATGTTTGATTTGCAACTGAAAATTGAAAAGAAAAAAATTCTCAACTAAGAGTGTTTCTATATTTTTAAAGACTCAGCAGCGAGAAGAATATCTTATGACACAATAAAAATCCTAGGAAACCGCTGCAATGCAGCAGTTTGTAAATTACAATGTCTAGCGTGTAAAATGACTCACTGGGTGCAACCTAATTAAACACAGGGTTTATGGCTCACAGTCCCTAACATCCGATTAAGTTACCAGTTTAATTGCTCAGAGGCCAAAGAAAAGAAAACCCATTTCTTGGCCTCTAGGGCTCTTCCTTTATGATCTGAGCGTCCTGGGGCTGTCCTTGCTGAGGCTGGCCCACTGAGCGGCTTGAACCAGCCAGTCAACGAACGGCCCCGGCAAGCGTGAAGATTCAGTCCCACATCTTGCAGAAAGGTGGCGCTGTGGATCTGTGAGTCGCTCTCACATTCCGCAGAGCAGCTCTGCGGCAGAGGAAGGAGGGGACGCAGCGGCTCTGAGAAATCTCCGGGTTTGTTTTTCGTTTTTCCTCCTTCTTCTTTTTAACAGCAGGAAAGGTACAGATTCAGATTTCTGCCCTCCAAAATATCTACTTGTATGGAGACTCCAACCTCAAAAAGCATTTTCTACAACATAATAGTCGCCTTTGCCATCTGTTTGCTCCGCTCCCCTCCCCCACTGTTTTCTTTGTAACGAGGGGTCTTCGATGCATCATTCCTTTCTTTAAGGGCTAAACGCCCTCCCCGAACTTAAAGAAAACACTTTATAGGTTCACAGTTTGTTCTCTGAAATCCCTGGGAAAGGAGGTTTTTGAAATTCCCAATTCTCTCCGTTTTAGAGATCAAAACATGCACCCTCATCATCTGCGTTTTGCCCACTGGAGGGTCTGGGAAGGGGGCCCTCTGCACCAAACCCACTATGTGTACACCGGGCTTCTTCTAGTTACATTGTACTCCGACTTGGTTTAACACACACTTACCAAAGACACCCCTTCACACACACACACACACACACACACACACACACACACACACACACCCTTTTTTTGGGGGGGGGGGGTCCACAGTACTTTGGAATTACAACTGCCCAGGAAGGACTATAAACTTATGCTATTACTACAACCAAGTAAATTTAATGCCGTTTACCAGTCAGCCAAGAAATGGCTGAGGGAAGGGCCTTGAATTACAATGGGAAGTAAGCTTTGCAGCCCACAGCACCTTCTAAATGGTTCTTCTCTGGGTTTGCAGCTTGCATGTCCTTGGCTTTACTGGCCTGCTGGGGCACGTGGGAAGGATAATAAGGGAAAGAAGGGAGTACCCAGAGTTCTGGTCTCTTTCATACCATTGGCCTAGTCGTCCTGCTCACTTAGCTGCCTTTAGCAGATGCCCAGAGTGTGAGTGTGCCAAGCAAGGGAGCTACAGCAGGCTTTCTCAGAGAAACTACTGGCAGAGACCATTTGTGCTCACCCGAAATCCTGGTCTAGATAGGTCTTCCAGATGCAGCAATGCCAGGACACCCAGGCTCAGTACCCAGCGGCACTCTAACTATAAGCCCACAGTGAGCACGGTGATCAGTGATCTAGAGTACAGTGATGTGCCTGAGTTGGGGAAAGAGGCTCAGAAAAGAGAATCAACCTGTCTAGCTGTAAAACAAATCAACACTAAATTAGATTAGAACTTGGATGTCTGGGTTCTGATATTATGCCATTTCTCTTAAAAAAAAAAAAAGAAAAAGAAAAAAGATGAATTTATAAACACCCATCAAGGAGGGGCTCTATGCAAGACGCTGTGAAGGTAAAATGTCCTCTCTCCAATCAAGTCATGCTAACATCTTCTGCCAATAAGAACTAAAGCTATAAAAGGTCAAAAGTATTTAGACATTGAAGATATTCTTTATATACAACATGGAGACATATATACAACTACAAGGAATTATTTTACAGATGTATTATATTGTTTATGAATAAAGCAACTTCACAGGCCTAGATGATTTCCCCCATCCATTACTGACAAGAATATCTACTGTTTGATGCTTAAAACATATTAATATGAAAAGTTAGGCTGCTCAAATTTATAGTGTTTGTTGTGTGCATGAGATGCAGCAGGAATACTGCTTAACCTCTCTCCTGCACTTTTCTCCCATGTAAAATGCACTTGCTCATAATTTATGACCATCCTTACTGGGACACTAAATGAGATCATCTAGGTAAGGCATTTCAAGCACCATGGTTGAGTAAGAGTTATCAATAAAGTCAGCTGGGACCAGAGAAAACCACCTAAAGCATGCCAATGTGATTACTCCATTTCACTTCCCATTTAACACTGTTAAATGACCCCTGCAATCCAACACTTAGACAGCAGAGGCAGGAGGATTGCTGCAAATTCAAGGCCAGTTTGGTCTGCATAGCTAGTTCCAGGCCAATAAAAGTACCACAGTGATATTCAGAAAAATGAAACAAAAGGCATTAAATGTCATATACAAAGCCACTCCTGAAATACCAGCACATCTGGTTCTATTCAAAGAGTTAACTCTGTAGTGAGCACTGCATTATGGGTAAATGCCAGCCATCATTTGCTTGAGGACTAATTCCAGTACAGTGAAGGCAATATGGCCTTCCTCTTCATGGAGCTTTAGACTTCTTTGCTCATAGCACTTGTGACCTCTGTCTGTTGCTTATCTACACCTCAGTTTTCCAAAAGAAAAATAAAAGGACTAGATAGGAAGAGCTCCCAGCATCACCCACATACTACCACATTTGGCAGCTACTGGGGAAAAAATGGGCCAGGCATATTTGCCATGGTCAGAGTCCAGAAATTCCTATTGCAAGCACCTTCTCCTTATGGGGTACATACTGGGTTAGTACCCCAAACAGTGGATGAATCTAAGGAGAAATGTGAAGTAGCCCAAACTGGTCTCTAGTTAGATACTTTAATCTCACCAAAATAGATAAGAGAAGAGGGCTGACAGCATTAGCAGTGAGGTGGCACCAACCAGTGAGAGCTTAGTGTTAGGAAAAGTAGTAAATTCTTCAGACACAGAATGAAATGTGAAAATCTGGACATCATTCATACAATAAGCAATAACTCTACTGTATGATTTCCTAGTTGACACAAGGCCTGAAATTACAGATATGTGGGTATTTTAATCTTGGGTGCAATGGACCTTTCAAAGAATTTTTATGTATCCATCACTATTAACAGGAAAGGCATAAAAACATACAATTTGAACTTTTTCAGTTTACACAGTAAAACACTATACAAAAGACTTTAAATAGTAGAGGTAATGGTTGCCGAAGCCAGTCTATAGAAATCTCAGCCTTCAGTTCTGCTAATATGGGATTTTTTTTTTTTTTTTTTACATGGCAGGAGCCTGCCTATTTTTCTTCAGCCTCCTGTATTACTGAAAATGGCTCTGGGAGTGAGCAAATCAGATCCTGTTCAAATCACTGCTCAGATGAGAAAGAGGCTCAGAGACGTCACACTGTATCCTGGAGTGTTCCCTGGGAGAAAGAGGTGCAGGACAAAGAGCCCCAGGCCTGACTCCTCTGCTTCTTCTGCCCATCAGCTTGCCTAGCTGGCTTCCCCAATGCGAATATTTCTCATTCAACCCTTATAAAAAGCATCCCAAGGTGCATGTGATCATCACTGCCCTAGATGAGGAATCATGGCTCTGACTGGGCAGTCTCTGAGGATCCTGACACCGAATGTAAACTGGTCATGTTTCTGGAATCTGGGGAGTTGGCTCAGTGGCTAAAGTGTCTGCTGTGTGAGCATAAGGACCTGAGTGAGGGACACCAGCACCTATGGTAAAGACCAAGTGTTCTATGTACATGTGTAACTGGCTCCCAAGGTGGAAACAAGAGGATCTTGGGGTTCACTGGCCAGCCAGTCTAGCCCTGACTGTGAACCCCAGATTCAGTGAGAATCCCCTTTTCAAACAATAAGGGGAGAGTCACAGAGGAAGGCATCCATTGTTGACCTTGGACCTCCACATGGTGCATGAGTGAGCACCCCAATAGTACAGAAAAGAAACATCAAAATAGGAAAGCAACTTAGAATATGTTCATCACTAAACTGATATTTAGTTAGTGACAATACATGCCGGGTACATAGTCACTGAGGACATGTGAACATGGCAGAGTCTACCTTTGAAGTATCTATGTATGACTTGCAGAGCTCACATTCTGCAGGTGATGTTGAAGGCATGCAGAGAGAACTTGCTCCTAGCTGGCTCCATTAGTCTTTTTCTCCTATAATTAGGCCAGAGAGTCTTGGTCTTTCTTATCTTTTGTATCCAAACTAGCCAAGACTGGCTGAAGACACCCGTTGCACAGGGAAAACAATGCACTGTGCCAAGGGATGAGGGAACTCAGCACAGGCACATGACTAACAGAAGGCTGAGTGTCTTCCTCCTGGTGCCTCCCCAGAAGACTGCAGGCCTATGCCCTAACTTGTGAGCCCAGGTTCTGCCATCTCCCCTGTCAGCTGCGACATGGACACCTCCAGTGTCCACCCTGGGATTTCAGCTGACACAATGTACATACAGCTCTACAATGAGCAGGAAGTCTCTCTTCACATTCTGTAGGTGTGCTGCTGTGTGTGGGCTTTTTATTGCTTTCAATAAGATGAACATGGAATCAAAATGGCCACCCAAAATGTGCAGCTGCAGGCAGGAAGCTAATCAGCTTCAATGGCTGTACTCTATTTAGCCTGTGCAGGCATGGAAAATATTTTTTGAAGTGAAACATGTTATCTTTGCAGGCGAGATTTAAGAGTGTTCTAAAACCAGACATTTTCTAATCAGATAAGCACAACATTCTCTGCTCTTGCTCTACAGGGTAGCTAGCAATGCCTGGCATTTGCGCAGAATCTGTGAGACGGTTTCAGCACTGCACAGATTTCTAACTCTCACTTTTGCACTGGACTGAGGTGTCTTTTGTTCACAGTGAGGTGGGCCCCACAGAAGGAGGAGCTAGGGGCATTTCTGCCGATACATGATGCTGTTGAAAATGAAGTGGTGGCAAATCTCTGCCATTTTTGCTCAAGGCTTCAGAGATGGCGTCTCTGTATCAACAAAAGTGGATTTTATTTTCAGGGAACAACATATGCAAACCAAGCTGCAATTAGCTAGCTGAGTCATAACTCAACCTGACGTGAAGGTCCCCACCAAGGGCAGTGTATGAAACACAGGGCAAGTTTCTAACAGGGCCGTTCTGGGTTGATTCTCAGAATGTGGTTATTAATGAGGAACATATTGGTTCCATCTGACAGCCAGTTATTAGAGCTCCTTTAAAAATAAATATCTGTTTACTACTAAGAAGGTAACAAGTCACAGCTCCCTACTTACTAATGGAACATTCACAAAGATGGCTTTATTTAGTTTCCAGAGCATTGATAAACTTTTCTAGTTTGTTTTTCACAGACTTAAATCAAATAACGCAACTTTCAGACTTCGGCTTTCCCTAAAGAGGAAGGCAGATTTGTTTTCATTGCACTGGTGCTAGAAGCCCTGGCTCCCAAGCAGTGTTGTGGGGGACCTCCGCCCTGTTGAGAGGATCCACTCTGATTCGGCCTCTCTACCTCCCACCCGGGGAAGTCAGTCATAAAAACTCTCAGCCCAAATGGCAGGGAAAAAAAAGGTTCATAGACTTAAAAGTACTCAGGAACAGGAACTAAATCTATTTAGTGGCTGGAGAGATCCTTGGGGTGTGATGTTGCTGGCCTAGTGAGCTTCAGGTCCAGTGAGAGATTGTCTCAAGGGAATCAGTAGGGAGAGTGACAGAGAGAGTGGGACACTGGACGTCCTCTGGCTTCCTTGTGAACACGTGCATCTGCGCATATATGTGTGTATATACCACATATACACTCACAAGCAAGCAAAACTCAAATAAAAAGCAGGAGGCAAAAGTCTATCTCAGCTTGGGCTAATAGTCAAAATAAGATGGTTGAAAATGAGCAGGAAGCAAGTGAACAGATGAGTGACCACCAGGCTTCATCTGATGTCAGGACACTCTTTACTACAGCCCGGGGCTGCTGGAGAGCCAGTCTGCCCAGTGCAAAGGGGGGCGACACCTACTTTCCTGCCAAAGAATTTGACCTCAGGCAGCTCACTTCCCTGCTCTATCTCACATTTGTTCAGAGGCAGCTGTCAGAGCAGAGAGAAGGCAGGAGGGTGCTGACCTGCTGCACACCTGGAGCTGCAGAACGCAGGGTCAAGGAGAGAGCGAGCCGCACCTCTGAGGATAAACAGCATGATCTGCTTTTTCCTCATCTGTCTTGCATGAAACAGCGAGCTCTGAATTTGCAGTTACAGATGATTCACTTGCTGAAATTATGGCTCTCACTTTGAGACTTCAAAGTGACGGAGAGGAAAACCAACCCTACTCACAGTTAGCAAATCCATGTGTCTGTGGGTAAAGTTATCTTAAAAGTTCCACCCGGAGATACCAGGGCGAGAGAAAGAAAATGAGCAAAAGACCAACAAGAAAAGGCTGACTACTTCCTAGGAAAGCCTCTCACACAGTCTGGGGTCCAGGGCATCAGGGAATCCGAGGTCAAAGGCTTGTCTAGTGACATAAACAGATGACAGGGGTCGGAGAGCCTCAGACATGGGTAAGGAGAGAATTGAAACCACCAAACAATTAATAAATACTGATGACTGTTTTTAGAAATTAAACAAAACAATGCCGGGCGGTGGTGGCACACACCTTTAATCCCAGCACTCAGGAGGCAGAGGCAGGCGGATCTCTGTGTGTTCGAGGCCAGCCTGGGCTACAGAGTGAATTCCAGGAAAGGCACAAAACTACACAGAAAAACCCTGTCTTGAAAAACAAAACAAACAAACAAACAAACAAAAAGAAATTGAACAAAACAAAACAAACAAAAAACAACCCCAACAGAGACTTACAATGGACTAAAATAAGAATAAAACAATGAAAATGTAAAATAAAGTTATTCTATTAGAAGGAGGGACTCGGGCTGTAGGTCGGTGTCAGAGGGTTTGCACCCCTCCACCCAGTACTCTGGTAGGGAGATATTAGGAAGAAAAGAAGAAGAAAATCTAGGCTAAGAAGCCAACTTCTAAGAAACTGAGGCAAAAACTGAAGTAGAGCCCGAAGAGAAGAGAAGCATCGAATTCAGGCTGATATTAGATGTTTTTCTTTAAAATGTGCTTAAGGCAATGAAACTGACCATTCAACATCTGCAGTAAAAAAAGTTGATGAAGAAAATGTCAAGCCTAGCCAATTATCATGGTGTCACGATAATTGGAACATAATTCTTGGTATGAAAAGCTCACAAAAACTATATCCACCATAAACACCTAATAAATTACTCAGAGACACTCTCTGAGAAATTAAAAACCAGGAAATAATACTTTTAAAGGAAAAATAGAAGAGCATAATATTTGCAAATATAAAGCTACTGGAAATATTTTTAAAATACTTTAAAAAATTTTAATATTCACTTTTCCTTAACTCAAGATTTTATCAAACATCTTTATACAGAGACTGCAAACAGTATTTTTGTTCTTAATTTTTAAAATTATGTAGAGAATATATTTTAAAGCCTTGAAGATAACCTGAAGTAACAGCCAACAAATATAAAAGAAACACAAAGCATAAAATGAGTTAAGCATCATAATAGTATCTTCAATAACTATTACAATAAGTTCAAACTGACAAAATTTTATTAGTAAAAGATACAGACTCTAATGTTGTATATTTTTAGATTCCAATAAAAGAAATGTTGCAATTGGCTTTATTAGATATAGGTACACACTTAACACTACAACAAAAGAGACTGTCAAATATTAACATCAAAGGATAATCTAAAAGTAAAAGGAAGTTATTGTTATATTTCAAGTGCTTCCAATATAACATGAAAATAGACAAAAATAATACGGAAGTATAATTAACTATAAATCCTCCACTTACTAGGTTCATGAAAAATGAATAAGGATTCAGAACACTTAAAACATATCAATTTAATCACAAATATCCATATTAATCTACAATAAACACATCATTTTTCAAACAAATTGGTATGGAAAAATAGTATTGACCACAATGTAATAAAATGCTAGATTAACAAATAAATTACAGACTCAAAACGATTTCTCCAGTTATTCAAGTCAAAATGAAAATAAAACAGAAAAAGTGGAAATTACAGACTGTTTCCAAAGTGAAGTCAGTAAGAATCCTAACAAAGTAGGAGACAGGCAAAAGGCACACCACCAGGCAGATTCAGTTTTAACTGCCTGCCCATTACACAATAAAGTATGATAATAAATTAGCACACTGTGAGAAGTTGGCATATGAACAAGTAAACATGCCACAGAAAAGCAGCCGCTAGTACTAATAAAATAAATAAATAAAGGCAGACATGGCGGAATTAGGTAGGGGAAACTTTCAGGTGAGTTCAGCACAGCCAACTGACAAAGCTGTGTCCTTCCCCTCTTGAAAGCAATTTGATCTGCCTGAAGAGAGAAGGACACACATCAGGCTAGTATTCATTAATTTAGAAAAAAAGAAAGAAAAAGAGAGGAAGAGAGAGCAAGAAAGAAGCTTATGAACAAATTCTTAAAAACTGAGCGCATGGCGGCTCTGATGTTGCAAAGCTGAGGAATGCCAGCAACGAGGAAGGAGATGGTAGTTTAATCGGGCCTCACCTTTCCCACATAACCCTGCTAGGTGGACACCTGGTGGTGAATCAGCCCAGCCTGCTCCATATCCTGGAGCTGTGACCTCCTGACTGCTAATTTAACTTTGGGGCCATGTGACAGGACCCTTTGGCGCCTGGTAGGAAGGGAGCCATGGAATGGCTCTGCTCAGGTCTCATCACAAGTACAGGGCTGAGGGGCTGGAAACAGTCCCGCTGTAACAGGCATGCCTAGCTAAGACCCTGGAAACACAAGAGGTGGTGGCAACAGGAAAGCTTCCAGTCACACGCTGTAGGCATCATCCTGCTAGCGGTTAAAAGCAGATACTGGCCTGCTTTCTCTGTTATACTGATGGGGAAACAACCTAAAATTAAGTCAAACTATTGCGAAAATAAAATAGAAAATTCACTTTTAGGAAACAGATGAAAATTTGATATTTGATGACAGGTAAAAAAATAAAAAAGAAACAAGAAAATATGGAAAATATTACATATTAAGCCAAGAGGGCAAAATTTCTAATAGTAAGGTGATTAAAGTACACATAAATTGACTACACTCACCGACTAAGTGATATAAAGACTCTCATAATAATATATTTAAGAGTACGGTTCAGAAATAGGCTACTGAAAGAAAACACATTTGAATAAAAGTATATGGAATGGATAAAAATAAACAGAAATTCAGATGCTATGAAGGAAATGCAAGGCAAAAGAAACCCAGTAACGAGTTTTCCTATTAACCACAACAGAAGTGGGGCCCATATATCATGTGAGAACAGAATAATATCACAAGAAATCAAGATAGTGTAACACTCCTGACTGTAAGTGCAGCTAATGAGAAAAATAAAATATATAAACCAGAAGTGACAGAATTATAGGGATGGATAAAAGGGCAGTTGGTGACTTTAGCATAGAAGACCTTCTGAAGCTGACAGACCAGCACAGTCAGCCATGGAAGGAGGGGTTGGGGGGCGGGGCTCACCAGCCCTACTGCTTAATGCTGATCTACTGACAACTAGCAGATTCTGGGAGAGGGGGATCCAGAGCAGCTCGCTGTATAGACGCTGGTGAGCACACCAGGCTCTGATGACTAGTTCTAAAGCAGAGTCACAGGGCCCTAGTTAAATCCCGTAGGATACAAAACAAAACAAGTGAGTACAGGGAAGATATCTGTAAAGAATAAGGGAGCCTGGAAGGGTTTTTGGAAAACCAGAGTGAGAGGTGGGAGAAGTGACCGGAATCACTGTATACACATATATGAAATTATCACAGAATAAAGTTTATTAGGGAGAAATTTCAAATGAATAAAAAACTTTCTCCAAAAAATTCACAACGCTCAGTAATGACAGAATTTCAGAATCAGAAATTTCTGTCTTCAGTAAGCCACTTCAGTCATGCCATGTCGGCAAAATGAAGAAGATTCTCTAACTCACACCCAGGCTAACATGATCTTTGTAACAGCTTTTAGTTATTCCAGTCTTTCATTGCTTATGGCTGGGCATCTCTGTGACAATAAAGGATATATACAACTTTCTGAGGGTCAGAGAAAACACTTTAAGTACATATAGTTATGAACTTGGATTAAAAGATTAGTAGTGTAAGAAAGATGTCATTTCCCCACAAATCAACTTACTAATTTGATTACAATAAAAATAACTTAAGCCAAACGCTTTCTTGAATCACCTGAGACTAAAGTGACTTTTAGAAAGAGAAAAGTTAGGCTAAAGATACATAGCTCAGTGGTAGAGCACGTGACTGATACTCTGTGGCCCTAGGTTTGATTCCCCAGAACAAGAAAAAGAGAAGAAAAATCTTGTGAATGCTCAGCTCTAAAAGAAGCATCTATATATCTCCTCACATCCAAGGGTCAGGGAACACTGAGAAATAAGGGGTGGAAAGAATGTAAGGGCCAGAGGAATGTTGTGAGATGCTGTCACCTAGAGATGACATGGTCATTGTCCTCATGAACCCGCTGCAGCTATGGTTACCTGCTCAAGATCAAAACAAGGTCCATTAACACTCCAGCAGGCAGCACTAACCAGCCTCTCTGGGTGTCCTCAGGCCCCAAAGGAGATGACATGAAGGTAGGCCAGTGTTATACTACCAGCTGGTGTCTGAGAGTAATGGGAGGGATGAGCTTGGGTGGCTATGATCAAGGTACATGGTGTACATGCATGAAATTGTCTTAAGAAAATCATGAAGCCTTCTGACCAGAGGGAAACAATCTTTAATAAACATGCTGACCAGGCTGTCAGTTACTTGAAGAAATCAAGTCAGGTGCACTGTACAATGAATTCTCTGTACATTCCTGACACCAATTATTCAGTGGGTACTCAACTCCTAAGTGACAAGAACTGGGCAAAGACAGAGGACACAGTCTGTGGAAGAATCATGATCACAGAATATAGTAAGAAAACATATAATTGGCCCAAAGTAAGACTGGATAAAGTAATGACAGCTTGTGGCTTTGCCAAAGCAGCGAAACAGGTATTTTTACTTAAAGCAATTAAGAGAATCCTGTAACACCAGACTTGGAGGAGAAAAATCTACCTGGTTCTCTACATGCACACTAAGGGTCTATCTGGTGCTTCAGAAGACTGAGCTCTTCAGTTCCAAGCCCAGCCTAGCCTAGACTCCCTTGCCTGGGGATTCAGCAGGAGGACAGCATGAGAGGGATAGGGCATCCATCACCCTTACCCTAGATGCAATTTTCAGCAGGATTGCATCTTGCAAAGCTGTGGGTATTGAATGGCTTCTTTAGGACAGAGGAAGGTGATGGCTTCCTGCTGTCACATTCCTTGGTGGTTCTATTAACTGTTCAAAGTCTGCGCATTGAACTCTTCAATGGAACCCTTTGGGCATATTATTCTTATTAGAAATCTGTCTACTTCAGGAAAACAAAGAAAAACAGCTTTTCAGAAAAATAACTGCCCTAGAGGAAAGAGGTCATGACCAGGTAGCAGAGCATCTGTAAAAGTAAAAAAATATACGTGTAACTTGCACGTGTCCTGAAAGGATGCCCAAAGTTATTAACTGCTACCATGACACGTGACAAACATTAGAATTGGTGAAAGTAGAGTGCAGTCTGCTAAAACTGTACTCTCAAATGTAAGACTCGGATAATGTTATTGAAATGATTTAATCAGCAAACAGATGATTCCTGGTTCACTGCACAAATAAAAACATATTTAACAATGAAAGGAGCAAGCAGGCAGAAGTTGTGCAGGCCAGTGCTCACCTCTTTGAACTTGTGACTGAGCTTGCTTGTGTCCAGATCAGATGGGGAAAACATGTCCTCATTCTCAGGGAGCTCGAAGACTTCAATGGCCATGTCACCACCAGGAAGAATGGGCCCAACTTCATCCTCTTCTTCATCAGTGGCATATTCTCCAGTCTGAAAGGAAGGGGATTTCAGAAATACAACTGTCCTTATCCTACACAGAGTTGTTATTAAAACCATTTTTTATAAGAGAAAAGCATGTCACCAAATGTTAAGAGTGTTAATGTTTAAATTAAGCATGCCTCATGCACCCAATGTTACACACAAATGTTAGTTCAGAGATCCAGATTACCAAGTGCAGACCAGAGACATGTGCATTTAACAGTGAACAGCACTGGCAGTGAGAACGACTCACCACTTTGCCAGTTTTACTAAATAAAATCATCTTGCTAAAAGAGATAAATAATTTCTTTATTACACCTATTTATGTGTGTGTACATGTGAGGGCTTATAAATGCCACAGCACATGTGCAGAGGTCTGAGAGCAATCTGGGGGAGTCTGTTCTCTCCTTCCACCATGTGGGCTCCAGGGATTGACCTCAGGTCATCAGGCTTGGTGGCACACACCTTTCCCTACTGAGCCATCTCAACAGCTCAGGAAACAGGCAGTGTCTTTAAATTCCTACTTCCTGAGCCATCTCCTATCTGGAGCCAGGAGGAAGGAGTCAGAGGTCAAAGGTCCACAGAGGCGGCAAAGCTTTAAAAGCCTTTCAAAACCACAGCAGCTTAACTGCCCTTACCCCAAACTTCAATCAGTTGTGTTTGGGTTGTTAATTAGGGGCCTGAACCGGTGAAGGACAAACTCAGGGCTTCTAACCATACACGTGCTGCATTATCTAGATATAAAACTATCTTGTCAGTCTGAAAAAAATACATCACCTACAATTTTAGATTTCCAGCTTTTTTCTCAGAGAGCCAAAGATCTGTGCACATTATGAGGCCATGTCTGCTTGGTGGCCAGCTTAGATGGGCCATTCCCTTTCTAGTTCACAAAACCTCACTAACTGCTGCTGCTCTGTGTTAGCTGGCTCCTTTCTAAGCCAGCAGGACCCTGGAGGTATTTGAGTTCATGACCTCTGAAATAAATGTGTGTCTTTGTCACTGACTTCCTCAACAGTATTGGAAAGTAACTCCTCTTGGCAGCACCAGGGTATGAGGCTATAATTCAAAATAATTGCCTGACATCTTTACCTTCTGTAATTTAAGGATAAATCACAGATTCTGTGGGTTAAAAAGACCAAGTTCATTTAATTCATCCCTGCTCCTTCAGGAAGTTGCTTTTTCAACACAGAGTACAGATATGCATTCCTACTGCCTTCAAGCCAGCCTTCACAAACAATGGGGTGATGGATTCCTTGGATTAGGCACCCTGGGCTCCAAGTGTTGCTTTTCCTCTAGGCTGTTCTCAGGCTGCCACTGTGGGAGATGGGCATCACCATCTACCTGTGCTTGGTAATAAAGGAAAATCTGGGGAAATCTGGGCATTTGCCTCCAAGTGATCCTTCCTAGTCTGGAAAGGTGGCATTCACTTGCCTTCAGACTTCTCTTATCCAAATAAAACCACTGCATTTTGGTAACAGTACAGATTTCTTTCTCTCTAAACTTCATGGCTGTGCTCTGATTTCCTTTCTCTAGTTATGGTGCCTAGAAGTAGACAATATCCAAGAAACTGTGGGCCACTGACAATATCACACTGCCTCAACACCTTCTGGACTCTTCTTCCTTACACACGGACTATTATTACAGAGACCACAACCTCACAGCATTTGTCTAAAGAAATAACGTTAGGATCTTTCATGTAGAACAGAAATTTTCAAACTGGCCATGGGAAAGTTGGGTCTGCTCCCCATCTTTCTTATTCAAGTACAATTAAAGACATCTTGGCTGGAAGGGAAAGAGGTTGGTATCAGTGACTCATTCATTTTTAATATAGATGGCAGTTTAGTGCCAAGAAATCTAGAATGTCTCTAAGCCGTGCCCAACTACCTAGGCCACATACAGCTAGATGAGGCTCAGGACAACTATATGAATGACCAGTGCAAAATCATAAGTTTAAACTATTACGAATCTTCTTTGAGATCCTTTTCTTTTTAATTCAATTTCATGTTCCTTGAGCATGAACTTTATAGATTACAGTGTCATGTAACAATGTCACAAGAAAAGACATTCTTGGGTCAACTTTAAGTATCATTCCAAGTACCTTTGACCACACCAATGAAACACAACAATGTAGCTTGTTGGTTTTCCGTCACTACTAGTGTAGTTAGCATCCCTTCAGCGTCAGAAGCAAGAGTAAGCAGTTCTTACTTCTAGGAATACTTCTCCCTTGTCTACTACACCTTCCATCATAATTACCTCTGCAAATAATGTTGTTAAGAACTCCAGATTCTTTTATTTTGATTCTCCCAACTTCCTTTCTTCCATAAATCCAGGTGACTTCCAACTCTGCTGAAATTAAAGTCCTTTTGTCTTTCCATTTACTGGCACCTTCTCTTTCCAATTAGCCTATGAGCATCCTGAAGATAAAGTATGTCTGTCACTGTCTTGAGTCCCTTTTACTGCCTTGAGTCTGATTTGTTTTAAGCCCTGAAGATTGTGGGTCTTGCAAAACTGTAGAATCATTCTCTCTCACCAACCACTTGCAATTCCTACTGTCAGGAACTTTGAATAAAGGATGCAGCTGTTACACAATACCATAAACATCTGGACTTAGAAAGATATGTTTAATAGATGAAGAACAATACACTCTCCTGACTCCTTTATCTTTATTGAAAATCTTAATTATTTTTATGGTTACCCTGCAAATAAATAAATGATATGGAACAAAAGGTTAGCAACATGTTGTAAACCTCAAAGTGAGTTCAAATCTGCTATTTGTAGAGAAAGATAGACAATGTCATACAATGCCGCTTCCCCCGAACCACGCCACCTCCGCAAAAAAAAAAAAAAAAAACTCCACAAAAACTCCCTACCACCACCTATCACCCTGTAACCAGCTTCCTTCCAACTGATCAAATTTACAATCTTTAAAACAAATGGATCCTTGGCATTCTTGATCTCACTGTGTAATCTATTTTAAATGTGGCAAGAACAATTCTCAGGGTAAAAACTGACAAAAAGTGAGCATCCCTTTCTATATTCTGTTTACCTTGTTCATTAATACCTTGTTCATTTTTAATGGGCTCATTAAAAGGTTAGGGAGTAAAGAACTCTACTTCAGAAACTTCATGTTTGTCCAACAATATGCACTCAACAGCTAGATGACATGGGTCTGAACATACCATCTTAATTTGGGGACACAGACTCAGAGATTTCACCCAAGGGCCATTAGTTAAGTTGTTGAAATTATTATATAACAAATCCCTTAAACCTGCACTCTTTCTTTTATGCTATGCTGTTACCAATCCACAGAAACAAAAACTCTGTAGCGGCGATGGAGAGGGGCAAACATCTAGAATACACTTCTTTAACATTTCCTCAAATGTAAAGTTTTTTTGTATCATCCTGCTGTGTTGAGATCTACCATCCACAGCTTTGATTGTCATTCAATTCATTTGGAAGTCCTGCACATGTGTCTGCTGGGATCCAAAGTTCTTGTCTCTGTTTTCCTCATAGTAAGTTCATCCTGAGCAAATACACACACACACAAAGGAGGAGGAAGAAGAGGCTCCTTTGGAAGGACAGGGCAGCAAGAATAGCAGTGGCTGGGAATTATAAAATAGGGTCACTGAATATCAACTAATATATCTTCTCTAAGTCTTAAGTGAGCTCAGCATAGTGCAGTGACAAGTCTTCCCCTGGGCTCAGGGACCTGCTGACTGGTGTTGCATGCTTTCTTTCTTACAAAAGCCACAGCCAGATTGTATAATCACTAAAAGTTATTTCAGTGTCCTTAGAAAGAATGAAAATTACTTCTGCAAGGGAAAAAGGTGTAAAGTTCCTCTAGATTTTTGTTGTTATCTTCTACATGTTCTTCTCATACCTCATTTTGTGGACCTCTAGTCTCAATCTTCCTAAAATACTCTCCCATTGATGCTTCTCACATTTCCTCAAGACATGAATGCTTTGGGACATAAACATTTTATTAAATGACAATGGTAAAAAGAACACCCTGCCAGGGTGCACCACTTGGTAAACATAACTTCTGTTCGGACATAATAGAGCCTGGAGCACACACAAGAGATGTAGGTATCAGCCTACATTTTACTGACGGGACATAAACTATCAAATCTTTGGAAGTTGGTGAAGTGGGGAACGATAAAAGAATCTTAGTTGGGTGGTCACTTAGATCTGGGTTCAAATGCTGGCTCTGAGATTTTGTAAGCCAACTTCTAAACCAAAGTTTTGATTGCTTAATGTGTCAAGTGAAAAACAAACAAAGCAAACAAAGGACAAAGAAAACAGCTCCTTACCAGGACAAGGTTGTCACTGTTAAATTAGGTGGTGCCTGAAAAGTATTTAACAGAAAGGCATAGCACTCAATAGTGGTCAAAATAGCTGACCTTTGTTATTGCTGCTGTTGATACCAACACTGAGGAGGTGACTCGCTACATGAGGTTTCACCAAGCCTGTATCTGGTAACCAGATGACACTAAGCTTCTATCTTGTAAGTATGATTCCTTATGTCCCTACACTTGCATCTTTTATCAGTATTCTGACATAAACCATTCCTTTCCTAACAGGCTCCTTTTCTCATGCTGCAGTATGGACCTGTTAATATCAAACTCAAGAGTTCTGTACCTCCCCACCTGTCACCAGGGGCCAAGATGCAGGGCCCTCACATCAGAACAAACTGTGAAGCTGTTGCTGGTAACTTTCCTCCACTCCCCCACGCTCCCAAGCATACCTTCATCTCTCTCACAGTCACATCTGCCTTTTCCCATCAACTGCAAGTCCCTCAACAGTGCCAGGTACAATTTATCCCTCTAATCCCAGTGGCCAGGGGACTGTTTGGCATACAGTAGGCCCCGAACAAATGTTTGCTGAATAAATTAAGATAGTTGTGGCCACATCTGCACACCATGGCAGAGCCTGATTTTCCTCTTAATCTCAGCTTTCCAGTATGAAATACAGTTAAGCACAGCTGCAGCTGAAGTCTAAATGGCCCTAGTGGGGTTTCTCTTGTTGTTAGGCTCAACTATTTGCAGTAATTTTGCTGTAGCAATGTTTACTCTGGTAAATTCTGGGACACTAAATGGTGCTAATCACAAAAATAGCCTGAATTATGCAGTTTGTGGGAATTTGTTTGCTGGATTTGAATCCAGTTTTATATATATATTTCCCAGACTCACTTCTGAGAGAAAAGAGAACTTTCTCTAGCAGAGGAAGACCCCAGATGAGACACTGACCCTCACAATCTCCATCAACTAGGATTTTAGCAAGAAAGCACATGCATGCTTTCGAACATAAAAATTCCCCACAAAGGCATCTCTTTTCCCATGTTGGGCCAGGGACTTTTGTGTGGCCTGGTTTTGTAATGTTGAGACACTTAAGGCTCTGGACATTATTTGCAGGGCTGGGACGCACTTTGTTTAGGGACTGTTGTGAGAATACGCAACAGTGACACATTCGAAGTTACACCACTGCCAGGAATATGAGCAGAGGCTGTGAGAGCTTCTTACTAGGACCATTTCACCTTCTCATTTCTCCAGGAAAACCAGAGGAGTGCAGCAAGAACATACCAATGAGGCTAGAGAGAGCGGGTCTCCAGGAGAGCCTCAGCTTGCATCTTTCATGGGCTACTCTTCCAGAGAATGGTTTAAAGATTTCAGTATCTTAGGAGATTAGGAGGATTTGAAGAAATACATAATACTTATGATGCTGATCTGAGATGTATATTCATGACCCCTTCTCTTTACTCACTCATTCAGAATGTATCAGGTTGGTTGGTTGGTATTGTTGTTGTTGTTGTTGTTACTGTCGTTGTTTTAACTTTGTAGAAAGATTTGTTTCAGCTCACAGTTCTGGAAGTCCAGAGTTAAGGGACCACCTATGATAATAGTCTCCTCAGTGGCCAGAGATACAAGCTAGTGCACAGTGACTCATGGCAAGAGACAGAGAGCTTGTACATGATGTCTGTGTGCTGGGGATACATGCAGATGTGTGCATGTGTTTACATGTTTAAAGTGTCTCCATCTTTTGTTTTGAGAATGTTTCTTGGTTTTTACACCATTCTCACTACCTAGTTGCCACAGAGAGAAACTTATTTAAAGCTCTCTTTTTATTATTTTAAATTATGTGTATGTGTGTGTTTGTGTGGGGTTATGTGCACATGACTGTTCATGCCCTTGGAGGCTAAAGACATCAGATTCTCCCTTGGAGTTCTAAGTGGTCATGAGCCACCTACTTCGGTGCTGAGAACTGAATCTGGATCCTCTGCAAAAGCAGGAAGAGGTCTTAACTGATGAGCCATCTATCCATCCCTTAAATAGAGGAACATTTAAAATCAATACCTACATTACTCATCTAGTCCTGAGTCCCCAGCCTTCAGGAGCTCAATTCATTGTACTTATCACACTACTGACAAACTATTATTCTAGCAATTTTAACTAAAGGTCTGTAAATAAAATCTCTTCCAACTACTCAAGTCCATGTTTCCTTTCTTAAATACTTTCTGTTAATTTTTTTCATTAATTAGCACTAGATTTTAATGTTTTCTTTAGTTTTTATCTACCCCAAATAGAAGGCTTACTCAAAACCAGGGCCACTATTTCCTGCAATGGTGTCTCAACAGTAAAATGACCTGAACGACCTCGCTTCCTCTGCTCTACTGTAACCCTTCCTCTCTAGTGTGGACTGAACCTAGCAATACACGGGAAGTAACAAAGTTAGTTACAGGAAGGGCGACTTCTGCCTCTTTTGTCCTCCTGCTCTCTCCAAGTCCCCAGTATGGGGAAGCAGGAATCCATGTTGTGAGCAGGAAGAGGCCACATTATGAGGCACTGAGATGTCTGGCGGATGGCCAGCAGGAAACAGAGGTCTGCCAACAGTCACATGAGGGAGCATGGAATCGGCTCTTCTGCATCCTGTCAACAGCTGTGAGTGAGTTTGGATGCACACCCTCTCCCAGCTGAGCTCTTAGATGACCAGAGCTCTGGCTGACACCTTACTTAGGGCCTTGGGACAGATGCGGGCTTAGAAGGATCCAGATGAACTGGCTCTGGGTGTACTGTACGAACAGTTATTTTAAATTGCTGTTTTGGTGGTTGGCAACGCTTTAGGAGGAAGGGGGTACACATAGGAAGGAGGTTGCCTTAACAAGTCAGGGAAAATAACAGGAGTGTGGCTTTGGAAATGGGCAGTGGGAAAGTAACAGACAGATTCTAGAGAATGGATTAGTCTAAATTGTCCCAGATTGTTAGAGGAAACCTGGAAGGAAGGGCCGTTATACGGCAGAATGTGCAGAAACATCAGCTTTGCAATGAGATGTAGGAAATGTCTAGTCAACAGGATTTCCACGGCATCGGAGGGCTGCCTGACTGGCTTCTCCCTCTTGTAGAAATGGAGATCAGAGTGAAAGTTCTATGAAGCAGGAAGGAACAAGATGTGATGGCTTTAAAAGTTTACAATTAAGTCTAGAATTAAGAGATGGCTGCCAAACCCAAGTTCAAATTCAGGAACTGCTAGTGAGAACAGAGTTCTCAAGTATAGGCTAGATTATTGGGGTTGACTTAGGAAACTCCAAGTTTAAACCACCTCAGATAAACAAATCTGCCACTGCCCTAGAAGAGGCACCGTTTCCAGTCAGTCATTCTGAGGTTGTATAATTTTACTGAAATGCTACGCCAGTCTGGAACAAAGGCCACTATGCCTTTTCTCACAGGACTCGTGGAGAGGGGATCTGTGAAGGAGCTGTCTCTCAGCAGTGTTCTCCCAGGTCTATCCAGTTTATTGCATGTGGGAGAGTATCTCAGAAGAACACACCTGTGGCTACACTGATCAAAGTAACCAAGAGAAACAAGAAGGGAATCCACCAAGTCTAAGGACACAGACTACTGTGAACAGGATTCCAAGTCAGAGAATAGCCCAACTCACAGTCCTGTCACCGTCTATACCCCATGGCCTCCCAGATAAAAGAAATCGGACAAAACCTTCAGGATTTACCTTAGAAATCTGGTGCGCTGACGTTTCCATTTGTCCTAAGTCAATCCAAGTAGATCAGGGTGTACCAGTAAATGGATAGACGGGGCTTCAATACACGCAGTCTAGGGGCTAGAGACCTTCACTGTCCAAAAGCCCCAGGCAGCCGGGAGAGGCTGATGGGAAAACCCTCCAGGACCCAGGAACACAGTGACGGCATCCAATTCAATGGCTGCACTGTGAGGCTAACCGCCCACAGGGTGCATCTAAATCCTGAATTATCCCACAGGAATTCTCCTCCTGGAAGCAAGGCTAGCAGCAGCTTGGAGGGAATCTTCAGCCACCTGAAGACTATATGACCTAGCAAGAGTCTTTCCCTAAACATACAAAACTTACAAAAAAGAATCTCCTTCAAGTGATTCTTCTCACCGTGGGACCAGGTAAGACAGAGTTTTGAGCCAGTATGCACAGAACTAGAAAGCTTAATATACCTCTCTCCCCTAAAGTTTCCAACAAACCCAGGGTCCATGTAGAAGGGCAGATGACCTCACTAGTAGTCATTTTAAAGCAGCTGAGGCCAAGATGGTGGTCAGGAGCTCTCAGGGTTATGGAGAGAGAAATCGACTCCGTGCCATTCATAAGGCATGCTTGGCACTTAGTGTGGCTTCAGCCTAATGCTGTTATTCTCAGACCACCTAACATACTTTCAACAGTAGTCCATAATTGCTGGCACCACCTATCCAGCTAGGTTTTGACTCAGCAGTTCTAAGCCCCACTTCCACATAGGTATTGGAATGAACCCTTATCTGGGGAACCTGCCAGTCTACCCTTCTCACAACATCTCTTTAAATCTTGTTTGGAAGCAGGGAGTGGGGTGCTGACAAGGATGATGAGGCTGAGAGCTTTTCCTTCTCCACTGAGTTACCTTCATCACTAGAAACACAATGCAAGGCAGCTGGGGTCCAAAGTGCTACCTCTGGGTTTCCAGGGAATTTGTCTCCCTTAGAGAAATTTCCCTGACAGGACCACATTCCCTCTCAGATCTCCCTCTCTCTTTCTTTTTCAATACAGGGTTTCTCTGTGTAGCCTTAGCTGTCCTCAAACTCCCAGTCTGGCCTAGAACTTAGAGATCCACCTGCCTCTGCTCCTGAGAGCTGGGATTAAAGGTGTGTGCCACCATGCAAGGTCCAACATTCCGTCCCAATTGCTAGGATGCATACCAAAGTGTCTGCTCTAGAGACAAATCTAAAGTTGCATGGTAGCTCTAACAGACTGCAGGAGAAATGGTCAATGGCCAACCCAATAATGCAACTTTTTCTTACCGATCCTTATATGCCCTGACTTATCATCTGCCCTGTGGACAGGAAGTCTCAAGATTCTCTGGTAGTCAAATCACAATGATTGAAATTCCCCTCCTCCCATACAGATGTGTGCTTCTGTAAATATTGTCACCGGGGTCAGAACCTTCCTCTAAGCCAGGATGTGTATCCATGTGAGTCAAAGCAAACATCTTGTGCTGGCTGTTCAGGTCTTTACTCCCTAAAGGCAGCAAGAAGAGAACGACGTGACTCCTGCACAGGTAGGGGTGGGAGGATGTGAGCTCTAAATAGAGTGATGTGAATCTTTTAGATGGAGCAATAAGCATGCCCCCTTGTTCTGCAGGGGAAGTCTATCCTCCCTGCCCAGTCCCTGGCCGACATCTGAAGAGACAATACAAAGGGCACTCATGGAAATGCCATAAAGATGTGAGAGAACTCAGAGAATTATTATTTCCTGATGCTTAGATTTAAAGCAAAAAAAAAAAAAAATGAGAAATTCAATTGATTTTTAAAGGACCAAAGCAATATTGTTCAATTTAATGGAAAAACCTCTAGAAGCTCAGATGATTAAGAAAGTCCAAACACTTCCCCTTTCACAGTGATTTTAAGCATCACCACCTCCTCATCTCTGGTCTACAGGTAAACAGACTTTGCTTCCTGAAGACCCCTTACACTGCCAATTTCTTCTGCAACAGAAAACAGACAACAAGATGAACTGCAAGGAAAAAAGTAAGACCAGAAACCTGAAACTCACACTTCCATCGTCAAAATCCTCATTGTAAAGACTCTCTTTATGGACACTGACTTCTTATAGGCCGCCTGGAAAACAATTTAAATTCTCTACAATGTTTATATATAGTTTTCACAGTGAAATAGCAAGCTTCTTATAAGACAAAAGTGTATGGTCCATGATTCAATCTTCTTAATTCCTTTTAATAAGTGTTCTCTATTTGCAAATAGATAAATGCCACGTGTCTTTATATTTTTAATAAATATCTACAACATAAAGAGGCAACCATGATCTTTTGTTTTCCCACTGAGATCTTGCAGTAACTAGTCAACAGCCAAAGTGGACCTCTATAATTCAAATGTCACACTGCAATTTCTAACTGGCAGCTTTCTGTGGGTTTCGTTTTACTTGCTCAGGAAACAATGAGGTATTTATTCTGATGTCAGTACAACTGTGGGAAGAGTTGAGAAATTTGTGTTTTCTTGAATTTTTAATCTGCAGAACTGGACAGCTGGTTACAAGAGGGGTACATGTTACTATTGCTTCAATAACTCTGTAACATACAATGAATCAAATCTTAGAGAATATGTGTTTGCCTTATAGCTTGCATTAAAGTTGATTTATACAACTGTAAAAAATTATAGCAGACTATCAATTGTAAAAGAATTGCACCTGCACAAAGTGTAAAAACCCCAGTGCCATCAGTGAAATTTTTATATCTAATGTAATACATACTATTAACAAACAGAACCTCAATCTTCTGCTCTCCCTCTAGAGGGAATTCCAGTTCCTTCCTCATAGGAATGTGTACTTTCTGGAAGCAGTTCCTTCTTGCCAAGTGCCTGCTACACAAGAACACAAAGGTCTTTACCTCAGTGTTCCTGGAAGCTTTAATTAATATAACCCAGGATCTGATGGCAGACAGCACCTTCCCATACCCCTCACAGATCCAGACCCCCATAACACACACACGTACACACACACACACACACACACACACACACACACACACACATTTATCTTGAGTTAGTGGATCTGAGGCTGGACAAGGGTGTTTGTATATTTCAAGAAGTACCAATACTTCTGGGCATGGTAATTATAATCCTATCACTTGCAATGTAGAGCAGGGAGTACCATAAGGTTTTTATACTAAAACATGAGATAGTTTTAAGCTATTTTTTAAGTCTTCAAATACTAACAACTATGTTATATTCATTTTAAATCCACATAATTATTAAATATAAGATATTGAATATGGTGGATTTTTTTTAAGTACCAAGTTGACAATATATAGTATTAAATTCAAAGCACAATGCATAGTGACAGAACTATTACTGAGCTAATAGCTTAATTCAAGAGGCACAGAGCATCTATACTGCATTCCCATGGGTGAGAATCCTTGACTCCTTATCAGTCACTAGCTGCAGTGTAGAATTTTGTTAGAATATTATCATTCTTGCCACTGTTTGCTTTTATTTATTTCTTTTGGCTTTTCGATGCTTTTAATTTTACTATATTTTTGTTTAAGCAACATAGCATTATTTTGGCAGAACTTTATAACAATTGGAATCATGCTGCACTTTTCTGTGGCTTTGTGTACAGTAGGACAATTCAGACTACACTAGTTGTGAGCTACTGATACAATGCTCACATACTGCTGAACTGTGAGAATATACCACAGTATATTTATGCATGCTTGTGTTAACAGAGATATCAGATGTCTTCTATTTTCCTATTAGAAGACTATATTATATAAGTTTTGAATTATATGTATGATATTTTTATTTTACTAAGATGTTTAACAAAAGATAGAATTTTTGGATGAATTTTGTTTGACAGTAACAAATTGTTTTTCCAAAGTGGCTGAGCCAACGTATTTTACTGTGTGCTCAGAATAAGAGTTCTCCTTATTTCTCATCTTCCTTTAACTTAAAATATCCAACTTAAATCAGTTCCACAGGTCTCAAATGGTATTTACTTTGGTTTTCAATTTCCACTTTCTGGCTGTCAGCAATTGAGTTGGTTATCATCTGCCACCAAGGCTTCTTAGGTGGCATGTCTGCTCAAGCCAGAGACCCACAGGTGGTCTTTTCCTATGGACTCAATCTCTATTGTCAATACTTTTATTTAGTTTCTGGCTGACTGTTTCACTCTCTTTAAAGTATTTGTTTGATAATTGTTAAGTTCCTAATTATAATGGTGCCCTTTGCTCAATCTTTTCCTTTATGGGACTTTTCCTTTTCAAATTAAAGACATATCAACACTGTTCTCTGTCGTCTTTATTTTAGTTCTACTTCTCATATTTGACTGGCCCTTCCACCCGCAATGGAATGTGGAGTCTGAGATGGGAGTTCAAGTTCTCTTTTTTCTCCCATTTACTGATGCGCTTTTTTCAATAATTTCTCAACTTCTATAGAAGATCTACATCAATAGCTAATCTGCCTATTCATGTGCTCTGCTGTCAAAATTACAGTAACCTAATAACAACAATCTCTTTTAAGGCATTGATAGGGTTGTCTTATTGCAGTGTTCTTTCATATATATAAAAGTTATACACACACATACACACACTGGCTTACCAAAGTCACTGAAAATGCCTTTAGATTTTACTAGAACTAGACTGAGTGTGCACATCAACTTAGAGAACACTGACTCAATGTAGCTCCAAGTCTTTTAATCTATGGGTAAAGTTTATTTGCCTTATATACACTTGGTTTAGCACATGTCAGTAAAAATTTATTGTCCCTTTGAGGATCTTCCATACACTTTATTTCTTGATATCTAGTAATGTGGTATTTTAAAACTTACAATTTTCTCCTCATTTGTAGACATTCAAATACATGTTATATCATGTATTCAGAAAACTTGCTAAAACCTTGTATTATTTTTGAATAATAGGTACTGCTCAAGTTTTCTAAGTAGACAGTCTCATCATCTGGGAACTGTACAAGTTTTATTTCTTCTTTTCTGATTTGTTTCTCTTCTTGCTTTCTAGCACACTGCTTGGTATTAACACGTGGTCAGCTTTGAAATGTTAAACTATACAGCATTCCTGGCTACACCCAATCAGGATGCGTGACCTTTGATAGATATTGTCAGATATGGTTTGATGACATTCTGCTTAAGTGACTTTTGCACAATTTTAATTTAATTTTATGTTTTATTTCTCATCACTGGGTTTTGAGACCAAGTTTGTAACTAATTAGTTCATTCATCTCACACTCTCAAGGGTTCACTACATTTCTGTCATAGAAGTTGTATGACTGTTAGTCTTACGTCTGCAGACAGAACTTCTGTGGAATTGGGTACACTTCATAATGGTTTACCGCATCTTCCTTGCCTTGCTTCTTTCTCCTTATTTCCTTGTATGTTCCACCCCCTTCCCTCACCTTCCTTCCTCCCTTTCTCCTGAGGCTGTTTATTACTCATGGTGTTTTGTTTCCCCATTTAGTTTTGTACTTTGAAACTGTAAACTCTTATTTCTCAAAACATTAACCTTTAGGCTTTGATTGAAGCGAACACACCCAAGAAATGACATGCTTGTATTTCTTGTGAAACTCAGCACAGATTTAAGCTGCTTTGATGATAATTTCTCACATAAAATGTTTTCTTCATCACTTAGCAATAAGCTATGATATCAGTAATTTTCCATGGGGTGGGTTTATTTCCATCTATAGAGAGAGTAGCCCATGGCATTCTAGCTGTATGATGAAGTTCTCCAATTATCCAGTTAATTTAGAGTATGGATGGCATTTTGTCCACAGTAACTCAAACCAATACCAATCACAGTATCATTAGAATAACTATGCATTAAGGATAAATATGACTGTAAGATGAATGAAAGAAGCCAGATATAAACAAGCACTTTAGATTTATTTCATTCAAATGATATCTAGAACTGGCCAGATTAACCTACAGTATGAGCAAGCAGACTGAATGGTGCCTCTGGCTGAGAAGAACTGCAAGGTCACTACTGGGACCATAGAAATGTCCTACAGTGTGACAGGGTGAAATGCTTCCTTACCAAACTGTTAGCTTAGACACATTAAAAGTGGTATAGTTTATCATATTCAAATTGCTCCTCATTGAAGTTGATTTCAAAATGGTGCTATAATAAAAATATTAAATTACACATTTAATATCTATGTAGCCCTCTTTTATCTTAATTTTATTTGTATAAAACAGCCATTTAAATCCCTTTAAAATGAGGAACTCCAGAACTCAGAGTTGTAGTATTGATATTCATTTCAAAGGACTGGGTCACTTATGGAGGTAGGCATAGAGCTGCCATGGAGAAGCCTGCACATGAATCCTTGCTTGGGTGGCCATTCATTATTGCACATGAAAATTCACTTCTATGACTGAGGCTATTTCTGAGTTAACACATTTCTAAGTAGAAGAAGGCCATTTGTGCAGTGCAGATCTTGGCATTATTTGGGTAGTTTTGACTATTGTGTTTCTCCTTCAAGAATGTTAGGTAGAAGTCATGGTCACCTGTGGTGAAGGGCAAAAGCTAGTACAAGTGTGAAGTCACAGAGCAGCAAGGGTGAGTATGATTGCACGTCCAGCCTCTTCCAATATCTACTCTCCAGTCTTGCTTTGTATGCTACTGATTCTCTTCCTGCATTCTATGAAGTTCTTGTTTGCTATCATATTTTCAACTACAAGTAACTCCACTCTCAACTTTTAATTTTGAAAAATGTTATATGTTAAATGTATTCTTTGATAAGTTCATACATGTATATGCTATAAGATAATATGCACTCCTACAGTCTCTCTCCAACTTCTCCAGAACCAGTGCTCACATGTCCCCTCCAAACTTCATGTCTTCTACTGTTTAAAAAAAACAGCTTACTGCCAACAGCTCCTCAGCTAGCTAACATCCTTTCATGATCAAAATCCTGGAAAGGCTAGAGATGAAGGAAGACACGGCAACAGAATGAAGGCTGTATATGACCTACCATAGCCACCATCATGTCAAATGGAGAACACTTGAGGCATTGCACTAAGATCAGGAATAGGGCTAGGGCATCACTGTCGCCACTCTCATTTAATACAGTGCCTGGGTAGAGAAAGCAGGCAAGGAAATAAAGAGGCTGCAATGGGAAAGTAAGCCAAAGTATGTCTATTTGCAGTTAATGTAAATCTACATATAAGGGCTGTAAAGATTCCACCAGAAATTCCAAGGTGGCAGATTACAAAGTTAACATACCAACATCAGCAGTTACCTTCCTACACACCACAATCAAACACATTGGAAACAGAATCAAGGAAACAATCCCATTCACAATAGCCTCAACCAGAAAGAAAAAGAAAAAAGAATACCTTGGGATAAGCCTAACCAATTATCTTAAGTATCTATATAATGAATACTTTAAAATATTGCCAGGCGGTGGTGGTGCATGCCTTAATCCCAGCACTCGGGAGGCAGAGCCAGTAGGATCTCTGTGAGTTCGAGACCAGCCTGGGCTACCAAGTGAGTTCCAGGAAAGGCGCAAAGCTACACAGAGAAACCCTGTCTCGAAAAACCAATAAACAAACAAACAAACAAACAAATAAATGAATGAATAAATAAATAAATAAATAAAGATAAAAATAAAATAAAATATTGACGAAAGAAACTGAAGACACTAGGAGCTAGAACCCCCATGTTCATGGATTAGTAGAATCAATATTACAAAAAATAGCCATCCCACCAAAAGCGATTATGGATTCAATGCCATTCCCATCAAATTCCAATGCAGTTCTTCACAGAAATTTTAAAAAATCATATGGAAGCACAAAGGACTCCAGATAGCCCAAACAATTCTGAACCACAAAAAAACTTCCAGATGTATCACAATTCCTGATTTTAAGTTATACCATGGAGTCACAAGGGTGGGTGGGGAGCGGAGGGGTGTATGGAGTGGACACAAAAACAGACACATTCATCAACAGAATAGAATTAAGGACCACCTAGATACATGTCTATGGACCTACTGCCCCTGACTTTTGTCAAATATGCTAGTAATACATGCTGGAGGGAAGACGGCATCTTCAGCCAATGGTGCTGGCAAGACTGGGGTCTGTCTGTAAGCAGAAGAACGAAACTGGATCCTTATCTCTCACCCTGAGGGAAAAATCAATGCCAAATGGATGAACAATCTCAACATTCAGTCTGAAACTCTGAAACATCAGAGGAAATAGTGAGATGCACACGCCAGAGTGTGGAGTCAGGTAGGGACTTTCTGAACAGGAAGTAAGAAACAGGACAGACTGTCAGCAAGTGGGGCTTCGTGAAACTAAAAATCTCTACACCACAAAGGAAACTATCAACTGACGGAAGAGGCACCCACAGAATGGGACATAAACCTTTGTCTGCTATGTATCTGACAAAGGGTTAATGTCCAGTATATACAAAGAACTAAAGAAAAAAAATAAATGCCAAGAAAATAATCAATCTAACTTTAAAAATGAGCTATGGAGTTCCAAAAAGAAGAAATACCAACAGGTAGGAAGTTTTTTGTTTTGTTTTGTTTTGATTTTCAAGAGAGGGTTTTACTGGGTAGCCCTGGCTGTCCTTGAACTCACCCTGTAGACCAGGCTGGCCTTGAGCTCAGAGACTCACCTGCCTCTTCCTCCCAAGTGTTGGAATTAAAGGCCTATGGCGCCACGCTCAGTGGTAAGAAATATTTGTAGAAGTGTAAGCCATCAGGAGAATGCAAATTAAAGCTATTCTCCAATTGTATCTTTACTTCCTTCATAGGATTTAATTCAGTTCAATTTCTTGGCTTTGTCTACTTTGGTGGTCATTCCTGTGAAAAGCAGAAATCAACTAACTATTGATACCTGTTATTAATGAGATAATAAGCTAATGGAAGATATTTATGAGCTAAGAAAGGCATTGACACCCATGGCACTATTGGCTCACTAAAAACAAAAGACTGAGTCCAGCTTCTGGGAGGGACCCAGAGGGATTGGTGAGTAGATGAAGTCTAAGCAGAGCCTGAAAGGCAACCAAGGAGATACGCAAGAACAACCAAGAGTCTTTACGGTGAACGCCAGTCCGGAAGACAAAACGGGGAGCCTACCCCAGCACAGACTGCCCACTGGAAGGCGAGCTGGCTTCCAGGAGAGAAGGGTTCATTTCTTTCTGTGATTCAGAACTTTAGAAGTCTTCTGGTAAAAATTATATTCAACTTACAAAATAAGACGGTTTCAAAGTTGGAAATATCATTTATACTTGTCCCCAGGCCACCTCTTTTGACTTCAAGCTTCGTGGTTTTCAGTGTGATACGGAATCACTCAAATATGCTGCTAGGCAGACAACTGAAAGTCTATGCTTTCAGATAAACGTACTGGCCTAGAAGGATTTGACAAAGAAGGCTTTCTGTTGTTTTTGGATCTAGTTCAGAAATGACTAATATTATACTGTGGCAAGTAGAAAGATAGGGACAGGAAAAATGTAATAGAAACACTTCCACTATAATTCTTAGGTACAAAATGATGAGCATGCTGAGGCAAAGGTTCCTGTCCTAATGCTTGCTATCCATGGCCCTGACTTTTTACTACCTGTGATCAGTCTTATATACAAAGATATTAACAAAATACATCGTGAGGTGCAGGGTGATGTTCAAGAATGGATACGGTCTCCAAAAGCATATTTTCTAAGAATCTCATGATTCTGTGTTTCAATGGTGGAGATCAGTAAAAATTTGAGGTTTATAAACAAAATGATACAGTTAAAGAATTTGAAAGATCCAACACTGGATCACTATGAAAATTCAGCTCTGAGTTATAAGTCAGGCTCCTCTTATCATCAGCTCATGAACCTTACTGTTATGACTACTTAGAGCTCAATACTTATTTTGGTTTGTCTACCCTATATCTTCATCCAAACATATAGTGAAAACTTAAGAACTCAGTATCAGAAGATTCTTCCCTCAAAAAGTAAACATTTTAAAGCAGAAAATAAATTGCTATGTATACTGTATTACATAAATATTGTACAGCCCTAAAATTAAGTTTCTTTGTAAAGTTTTCCCCTTTAATTTGAATCACAAAACATTTAAAGGGTTAGGAGTTAAATACACTTGTGGTTAAATACTAGGAAGTGAGTCCAACTTGCAGACCTGTATATAAAATGCATGTTATATTTTTCAAACCATTATTTTCAGATTATTATTCAATACAAAAAAAAAAAAACACGCAGCTCCAGAAACGCTTTTCAGGGAATAGGAAGTTAATAAGACGTGTAGAATATTTAATTTCACACACTGAGCAAGAGAGTACAGATAAGCAGATTTTTCTGCCAAAAACAAACCTTAAGGAAACGGTTGTTATTGTTATTGCAGTTGCCAGACATTCCTTGCAATTCAGCCGCAGTGTTCTAAAATATTGATAGAAACAATTAAAGAAGGCTTCCTCCCAACCCCAAGATAGCAGGATAGAAAAACCTCAAGGTTCCAGTGGTGGCTGGACCACACACTGCCCAGCACCAAGAAGACACTGAGGTAGCTGCACATTCAGTTCCCCAGATCACAAACACAGGATTACGTCTCTCTGCATTGTTATGTTCATAGTACTAAAAGGCGAGCAACAAATATTGCTATCTGTTGCTCACACAGAACAAGCTGTTTCCAGCCAGCAATAGCAAACAGCCTGAGTTCAACTCAGTGCTAGCCCTATAATGTTTCCCCACAAAATGACATTTGTGAACATTTTTAATACTTAGGCAACCACAGTTTCTATTACAGTTTTGCATCCAATTGTTACATGTTAACAGAAGCAATAAGAACAAATATTCCGGTGGGTAGCTGCTTGAAATTGCATACAATACCTGAAAGATTCTAAGACAAAAAATGTCACAATATTATTATAATACGAATTTCTAGTAACAAAAACAAATCTTAAAAGAAAAGATTAAGTTGTATTTTAAGAGAGAGAGCTTTGTTTTCTGGTGATGGTTAATCATGTTATAATCTGTTGCCTAAAGATAGGTTAAAATGTCATTTGTGATAAATGGCTTGACAATGTGATAAATGCTCCATTATCAAAGGATTTTTAAGGAAATAAAGTAATCATATAATGTTAGAAGTACTTGCACACTGACTCCTTTTCACTTCAGTGTGACCGCATCTATTTTCTGAACCAAAGAGACTCAACTGCAGTTAATATCGTTTCCAGCCTGAGCACACAGCACTCCAAAATACATAACGTTCTTGTGTAGAAATGTAGCCAAAACAACAAACACAGTCCATAAAATAAATAACAGAACAATATCACCTAACCACTACCAGCTGAAGAATGATAGTTACAGATTCTAATGGGAGATTAAATGTTGTTAAATTCTACTTGAAAGTTTTACCATACACTCAGAGTTTCGTGGTATGGTGTTGACTGAGGGATTTATTGAGTCTTCCATGGTTACCTTTTAAATTGGAAAGAAAGAGAGAAAGAAAAGAAGAAAAGAGGGAGGGAGGGAAAGAAAAAAGGGAGGGAGGGAGGAAAAAGTCCCAGTGAGCATAATAGTTCTCTTAAGCCCAGAAATGTGATCACTGATCGCAGATGTGCATGTGTGTGAACCGTTCAGCCTTCAGATTTCCATCTCCTGCTCTTTGGGGTCCCCTCCTATTCTTTGGCCTCTAGGCAGGGCCACTTGTGCTTTTCCAGATTAGAAGAGTTAACAGAGAGTGCAGACACAGGAATGCACATTCAAACAGAATGGGCTGTTTGCTTATTGGAAACTCTTCTAGTTTAAATATTTGGAGAAAAGCAGAAGCAGCAGAAATTTAAATAGTTTGAGGATTATCTATACATTTCAAATTCTATTAGAGCATGACTTATAATTTCCTAAAGCGTTACAGCAGATGAACAGAGGCGTAAGTAATACACGACAATCTCTCCTTTCACAAAGGGCCAGTGTCCTTTAACAACTGCAGGAAATATTTCTCACATCCAGATGTTTCCTGTACAGCCAATTCAAGCAACCTGTCAACGTGATGTGCTCCAAGTTAAAATGAACCCTGCATAATTTGATCAAAACCAGAAGGACTGCACCCTTCTGTGGGCAGCACTCATCTCAGCCCTCACTTGGGAAGTAGCTAGTGGAACGTGGTGGCTCTTTGTGTAATCAGAGGGTTTTCTGGCTGTGTCCAGACAAGGTCATAGGAGATATTAGCAAATAAAATGATCCTAAATTTGAAATTACAAGATGATTCTGCGAATTACAAGAGAAGTGAACAGCCCTGAGACTGACTGTACATATTCAGACCTGTCCTAACAAAGATACGCAAATCAATAAACTGCTCAATTATATATGAAATTAAATCAATTATTCAAGGCCCATCTATTCACTGGATATCCAATACTGGTCTTTCTCGTTTCCTTCACATCTTGGTCATTTTACTTTTCATTAACAGAGGAAAAGAGTAAACAGAAAACAGAGATAACACTCCAATCCTCCAACTTAATATTTGGTAGCATTAATTAAAAATCTGAATCAAGTGCCAACATTGGAAGCTCTAACAGTGGAGTAAATTGTCATTGTTTGTACAGCTTTCATCTCTCCTGTGAACAGAAAATTAATGGCTGCTTTTGCCTGAGCCTGCTGTGGGAAGGCACTGTGGAACACTGAGAAAGGAGAACACTGTAAGGAACACACAAAGGAAGTCTGACTTCAAGGAAGTCAATGTTACTTGCATTAACACAGTAGAGAGCTTTGGAATTCGACAGTTATAACTCCTAAAAGGAAGAGAACATTCAACTCAATCCTTTTTGTAAAACATTCTGTATCAATTAATCTTCTCTTCAGACTCTATGTAGATGACACTTATACATTGCTGCCTACAGTAAAGCAAGTTTTCAAGTTTTCAATGTCCCTATTATTAGAAGCACAGAACAAAGGCTCACAGACCTGAAGAATGACAAGAAACGCCATCACTCAAAACAAGAATCCTCTTAACACCTTTTGTTGCCCAGTTATTCTGTGTCTGAATAGAGTCAGAGCCATGAGAGGCGTCCCATGTGCTCCACTCAATAACAGCCCAGTGCATTGTGGGGCTTGAGTTCTGGGGCCAGGGACAGAGCACCGGTCTGAAATCTGCTAACCACTAGCTGAACAGCGAGAAAAAACCTTGGTTACTGGATTTGTAGGAGGAAAAAAATCTCTCTCTAGGGCTTTAAAGGGTCAGTGAGACTGACTCCTGGAAAAGTTTATGATCACAGTTTTACTCACTCTTTTCCCCAAAAAATACATGCTCATGTGCCAATGAACTCTATTTGCTTTTTCCAAATAAATAAGTAAATAAAATCCACACACCAAGCAGAAACTTGGTATGAGACATGTTCCTAAGTATAACTGCTTAGCAGATTCTTCATTTATTCAAACTATGAAATGAGAAGATCTCCTCCCTTTCTTTTTCCCTCTTCTGTCTTCTCTCCTTCCTCCTCTCTTCCCTCCTTCCCTATCTCTGCCTCTACACACACACACACACACACACACACACACACACACACACACACACACACACACGGGGGGGGGGGGGGAGGGGGAGAGATAGACAGACAGATAGACTTTAGAAGCTTATGTTGAAACTTTCAGGGGGCTAAATGTGATCAATCAGTGCCTCAAAGTAACTAGAAGAAACATGATCTCAGATACACAACTTTTACTGGAGGAGTTTTAAAATGACTGGATTATCTTAGCGCCCCTCCCTGACTTGGAGACCTGTTCTCTTTAGTTAAACACAGGGAAACAAAACAAAATCAACACCATGTCAGGCAGACCTTGAACTCAAGTTCTTCAGGTCTCCTCCCTGTGCTTCCCCAGGGCTGGGATGCTCTGTAGGCTCCCACACCCAGGCCTAGATGGGATACTCACTAAGTGTGAACCATTAGCCACTAGCCGGAGTTCTGAGATGTAGTCTAACCCCTGTACTTCACAGCCAATGATATAGTGGCACCCAGCCTTAGCTGGGTCTCTTCTTTCTCCTGAGGTCTCCATAGTCCTCAGACTTTCAGGGACAAAACTTTTTTTCTCAGAGTAGAAAGGAAAAAATCTAAACCTGTAGAAAATGATTCTCTAAACCTACAGCAGGTTTACAGCCTAGATGCGTCTAATAAAGCATAAAACACTAGAGTAAGGAATTGTAAACTAGGCCAAATATTTGAGGAGATCTTGTGTTTAGTTTCAAAATCTTAGATAATGTATTTTTAGCCTTGGTATTCCAGTACAATAAGAAAAGTCTTGTCAAATATACTTCACAAGTGCAAAACGAAATGGAGGACATAACTCTAAGAGACAATTCAGTCATGGACAATGTCTCTACTATATTTTTCTTTGATCTAAATTTAATTGATGCCAATCACAGTGGCTCATACTTGTAATCCCAGAAGCAGGGAAGCTGAGGGGAAAGGTTGCTATGAGTTCAAAGACAATCTGGGCCAGCTTGCACATAGGGTGAACCTGTCTCAAGAAACAAACAAAAATAGAACAAAACAAAATGTTAATTGATTTGCAACCTGCAATTTTCTAATATAACAATCGGAGAATGTGTTCTCATTATACCACAAACACATGAAAATTTAATATACACTCGGGTTAAGACATGGTAAATTAAATATACATGAAAAAGACCTCAATGTCCACTCATTAATCTCTTTCTGTGTCCTAGATGAAAGCAAAAACATAGTCTGGATAAATAATATATTCAGATGTGCACAAGTTAAAGGTCTGAAATCTCACTGTGATATATCAGCTGACATAAAGAATATTTATTTATCTGAGCATTTACATGTTTATAAAGTATGAAATACTACAATTAAATTGTTGATGAATCTTTTGACACGCCAATATGAAACATACGCATACTTGAATGTGTTTGTAATAAAGTGTGTTGTCCCAGTCCATCAGTGTGCACTTGGCATTGACATTAGAAACAGGCCAACGTCTGTGTCTCATTACAGCACACAAGGGTTCCGGAGAGCCGTGTTCACTGGGGGTTTAGTGTTGACTCATTTACTTGATCTTCTGCAGAGCTCAGGATGTAAGATCATTCCAATATGTACCTGTGCCATGGGACATGTACTAGTGAAAATGCTTTGCTCTGCATTATGTTAGCACAGATCACTCTGAGCACATCCAAAAAACGTTTTCTTCCTGGGGTGAGGGGGAGTCTCTGGAGAACCTCAGTCATCTCCGGTGCTTCTCTGTCTATGTTTGTGTATGTGTGTGTGTGTTCATTTAAATGTTTTACTGATTCTTCCAAAGGGAAAAAAGTATTACATACCATTTTAGAACATTTGGAAACAATTGAAAATATATAAAGCAGAAAGAAAAACTATCTAATTCCAATATTACAGACGGCCATAATTTATATGGGTACTGCTTGTTTCTATGAATTGCTTCTCAATTGTGTGTTAAAAGTTAACACTGATTTGCTTCCACAGTGTTCCAGATACCATGAATCACTTTATAAGAGAATCAGAATATCACTTTATAAGAATATCAGGTACAAGTGGTATTTCTTTCCCAAGAGGTCATATTTCAGCCCAGTGTAGCCCACATCTTTAGGAAACTGCAAAGAGCCTGAGATACAGGAGCGACCTGGTGAGAAGTTCAGGAAGGAACAGTTGTGGTCCCTACCTCATCATCATCAGCATCATACTGGGCATAGTGGCGCTCCAGCAGCTCCCTCTGGCGTCTCTCCTGTTCCAGGGTTTGGCTTATCAACTGGGCAACCTCGCTCACTTGTCCTGGTTTTTCTCGACCAATAACGAACCTGTGGAATGGTTAACAGAAGGTAATACAGTCACAATTAGCCAGCTAAGGAGAGTGGCCACACTCAAGCCAGAGCAATGTCTTTTTAGACTAAAAAGTACTATGACCCATGTATTTCATATAGCTAAGAGAGGATAGTTTTACTCAGCAAGGGAAGCAACGTTACACACACAGCTAAGCTAAGGAAAAAGAAGGGTGAAAATAGAGGACCATCCACAAAGAATTAACACTCTCAGCAAAGTCATCACAGATGTAATCTCTCCTGCAGTTCTTGACACATTTTGATGACTTAAGAAATGGAGGCTAGCACATTGTCTCCTGTACCCAAGGATCTAAAACATTTCCATAAAAACATCCCATAATATTGCACAAACTGCTTGGAAAACATTTTGCAGGAGGCTAAGCACTGGGTGGCTAGTGGAGGATCACTGACTTTTGCTGAATTATTAAGACTTTGGTGACAAGGAGGAGAAATACAAGAGTTCTGTTGTAATCTGATTTTAAAGAGAAAAATTATAGAAGAGTGGTATACTAAACCAAGGGGTGTGTGTGTGTGCATGTGCACATATGTGCGTGTGTGTATGTGTGTGTGTGTGTGTGCACGCGCGCGCCCCTGTGGTTCAAGAAACAAGAGGAAAACATCTGTTGACATCAATTTGTATAAGATGCTAAATTAAAAGAAATAAACTGGAAAAACACTAACTTTCTGTAAGCCACATCATTTATGATCAGCCCTTGTCAGTATAATATGTTTTATTTAACATGGTATATCCTTTCACATTAATATATGATTCTATTTTTCAAAAATGAAAATAATGTCTACAGTATATGGTTTCTAAATATCACTTAGCATCATTATTTTAAATGTAACACTTAACATCATTATTTTAAATGTGATGCTTATTCCTTTTTACACTTAATAGATAAATATCCCTTGACTATAGGATGTTGTTTTATTCAGTCTTAAACCACAATCTTAAAACTTTCTGGGTAAGATACTGAAGAACAATTTTTTTTTTTTACTGTTCTTAGATGTTTCTAGTTAATTGCCTTTCCAAACACTTTCACATAGTATCAAACAAGACTTGGCTTGGAATTAAGTTCAGATGTTCATTATCTCAACAACAATTGGGAGTCAAGTATAAAAAGGATCCTATAGATTTTCTTTGTCAAGTATAATTCATATTCAGTAAGACACATCTATTTTCAATGTTTGGTTCAATAAGAATGACAAGCATATAGGCCTGTGATCAATGAAAATATGGGATCCTCTATCAACCAAAGCATTTCTTCACATTGCTTTCTAGAAAATCTCATCACTCTGGTTCCACACTAATCTTCTGGAGTTTCACTTAATGGAACTGCCATATCTAGTGAATGGGATATACATTTGGCAAATGTATTCTTCTATTGATTGTTCTAAAATTTAGGTGGAGTTAAATATTATGTATCAAGATACTATCAACATTTTTATGTGAGCCATTATAGACATGTTTTCATTCTCCTTTAACTAATAATTAATAATGGGGTTGAGTCAGATGGTAAATGCATGTGTAAATATTCACAGAGTTGCCAACTTGTCTTCTGAAGAAATGGGGACATTTCATTGTCTCTTCACAATGCACAAGGTCCATACCTGCTACACACCAACAGCAGTGCAGCAGTCCTTTGAAGCATCAGCCATTCTGGTGGTTTATCTGCTGGTAACAATGCTCTCAGGACAATGACATAATCATTCACATTTTATCATTCATAAGTCTTCTTTTATGGAATTCTTTTCAAAAGTTTTGTCCACTCTCAAAAATTGAGTTGTTTACTTTTATGATTTTGGTAAAAATGACTCTTAATATGTTTTGGTACATATTCTTGTCTATGTATCTTGCAGATATGTACACATACACAAAATGTACATTTATGTATTTCTGTGTTTAATCTATTATACCCTACCAGTTTATGCTGTCCCATCTCAGCTTTGCAAATTATGTCTATGATTTTTTTTAGAAAAACTATCATCAGTTGCTGCTTCAACAGATGACCATCTACAAAATCATGTAGAGATGAATTCACACTTACTATGTGGTGGAGTTGTCAAATCTTTTCAGCATCTATTTGTCAACACAATAATAAATATACACCTGATGGCATACTGTGTAGATTTTAATGATAAACTGTTGCATCACACACACACACACACACACACACACACACACACACACACACACACACAAATGATGTCTTTCAATGAATTCTAATTCCTAAATTTCCCCCCCTACTTTTTGATTAAATCCTTTTTTCCTTCTTTTTTCTTTAATTTAAAATTTCTTCTTAAAGTTAAATTTAATTTTTAGGCATAAGGTGATACAAAGGGTGGTTTCTTTCTTTCCAAACAGCTGGTGATTTCAACACTATTTGTTCAAGTCGGTTCTTTTCAAACACTGAATTATTTCACTACACTGTGGAAATCAGTTGATTCTTTGTTTGTGGGATGATTTCTGGACTTTGCAGTCTGTTCCACTGAGATGAGTTTACATTTCCACCAATACAACACTTCTATGATTATCACATAGTAAATCTTGAAACTAGATGATGAGTTCTTGACCTCTGTGTGTCTCTCCTCTGCATTTGCATATAGACTTTATAGTCAGCTGGCCACTTTCTCCAGGAAAGCACACCAGGTTTGATCTGTAATTGCTTTGAAAAGGCATCTTGACAATATGAGCTTATAAACATGGGACATCTCAATCTTTAATCATTACTTCCTCAGATCACAGGCCTTCAGAAATTTTTGTTTTATCTCCAAGTAGTTTGTGTTTTCTGTAGTAAGTTTAATATTATTTTTTAAATTTTAGAATGCTGAAATGCAATTGAATCATAAATCCTGGCCTTGTCTTCTGTAATCCAGCTGAAGTCAATTACTATTTATATGCATGTTCTGTAGATACCTTAGCATTTTTTTAAAATAAGACTGCATCCACCATTGAGAAACACATTGTGACTTCTTCCCTCCCTCTTCTCTGTCCAGCTGCACGTATTAGTAAAGGCTGACAGCATCTCTGCATTGTTTCCTATTCTAAAATGAGAACTCTGAATTGCCAAGACATGCACAGGATGTAACTAAAGTTACTATAGTCTCTACAATAAGATACTTAAAGTCTTCAGTACGTTAAATTAATCTTGATAATTGAATTCATTACATTTTGATAAATGTTTATCAGAAATTGTGTCTCATATTACACATATAAAGAAAAATTTAAAACCCTCATGTCCTAGAACAGCTGTTTTAGACAAGCCTAGACTGGCCTTTTATGTGTGTTTTAAAAAAGGTTTGTTTTATGTGTTTGAATGTTATTTCTGCATATATGTCTGTGCACTGTGTATGTGCCTGTTGCCCACAGAAGCCAGAAGATCAGATTCTGTGGAATTGGAGTTATGGATGGTTATAAGTCATTATGTGGGTGCTGAGAAGTAAATCCCAATCCTCTGGAAGAGCATCAATTACTCTTGGTTGTGGAATATTTAACTATGCAAAGATGTGTTGCATTTGTTTAATTATATAAAGGTATGTTGCTGTTTTACCTTGCCTGCCTAAGGCACTTGACTTGCCTAATAAAAAGCTGAATGGCTAATAGTAAGGGAGGAGGTATAGGTAGAACTTCTAGGCAGGAAGAGGAAGTAGGAGGAATTTAGGCTTGGGAAGAAGAAAGAAAAGGAGACAACTGGGAGACACAGGGGCCAGCCACCCAGACATGGAGAAAAGCAGAATGAAAGGCAAAAAGCTCTAAGGTAAAATGTAGAGGTGTAGAGAATAGAAAGAGGTTAAATTAAGTTAAAAGAACTAGTGAGCCAAGCCTAAGCTAAGACTGAGCATTCATAATTAATAATAAGTCTCTATGTCTTTATTTGGGAGCTGGTTGGTGGCCCAATGATAAAGCCAACTACAAATGGTGTTGGCCATATAGGCTTGGAAAACCCATTAGGTGTCTTGTCCCTATAGAAAACAGATTATCACTTCCTCAGCAGCTACTGGCTGCCTACAGTTCCTAACCTAGAGGTGGGGCCTTATGAAATTTTCCCTCATTTGTACTGGCCATTTAAGCTAAAAATTCTTTACCTTTGTCTGGAAATTACATGTTCAGATCTTGAGGAGTAAGAATGTTTACTGAAAATAAAAAAAAATGCTTTCTCAGAAAGTTTGCTCAATGAACTTTACAGAGAAAATAAGTTTGGAACTTGTCTTCTGGTCGAACATTTGAATCTGTTGTTGCTAACTCTAAAGAAGAATGAAGGTCTTGATAAAATCTGTGAGGTATTTTACTTGAAAAATTGTAAAAAATAACAAAAGCACAAACAATAACATAATATATATATAGTAGTAATAAATTATGTAATCACAAAATATAATTAAAAACTCTAACATGGTATGTTTTCGTCTTTAAAAATCACCACTACTTCCAAAGCCAGAATTATTTATGATAAAGTTAATATGAATGAGTCACATATGATCAAAATTTCACAGGAAATAAAGACCACCCAATACTTCATAAGAAACCAGCATTTTAAATCATAAGGGCACTTTTGCTTAAGATCAGAGCTTTCTGAATCACTTACATAATTTAACACAGTGTACTATTTGTCCAATGCTAGTTTAGATGAAAACTCATCTCACAGTTTAATGAAATAGAAATGATTTGGAATTGCCTATAAGACAATAACAGATCTCATAAAAATGGTTTCACTTCTAAACAAGCTAATGTACACATGCCTGTTCATCTAGGCAGCTTTTCTGAGCCACTGAAGAAGACTGTGGCTACATGCATCTTTAAAGTCTAGTATGAAGCATGCTATAGATCTGTTGTAATAGAACACCATCCCTTTAAGTATGACCCAGAGTTAAAACATGCAGAAGTGGAAGCAACCTCCTCTCTCTCTCTCTCTCTCTCTCTCTCTCTCTCTCTCTCTCTCTCTGCCTCACCTTCCTCATGTGAAAATTAGTGTCTGAACTCATGTATCTGGGAGAATGAGCAAGAATAAAATATAGTTCACACAAGAGAGAACTGAGATGCATGAAAATCATGAGAAAACCAACTTATTGAAAAATGTAATATTCAAATCACATTTCTATATGTTTCTACGTTTGACCCACGCTAAACTCAGTTCATAAATACGTAAGGCTAGATTATGTATACAATCTACCAAATGCAGAATTCAACATGAAACGTCAAATTTATCATGTTTATTTCAGTTATGGAGTAAGAACATGGGCATTTTGAAATAGCACATTTTAAGTGTTAAAAGCATCTAGAAAAGAAAAAAATGGCTTTGATAATATAATCCCACCAAAGTATAGAAGGCACACTGGTTCTGTGACTTTAAATATGTCAGTATTTCTAAGTATTAGTTTTATATTTGTAAAATGAGCACAATAAGTGAAATAAATATTATGAAATCCATACAAAAATTCAAGACTTTGGTGCTCAGAGAATACCTGGTAACTGTTTACTGTTGGTCTTAATGCAGATTATGCACCGTCATTCCATGTATTTGAATGTATTTTCATGTTTACTGTGACCCAATCCCAATTCTTTCCAAGTTAATCATAGTTCTAAAAACAATTTTGAGTTAAGCAAAGAAAAGCATAAAATAATTCACTGAAAGGAGTTAAATATTAAGGGAAGGGCTGAATGCAGGTCATGGACATGACTAAAGAAAGCTGGCCTAAAGCTAAATGTTTTCTAGTTCTAACTGTCATGGATTATCTTTGTTGTTGTCTTGGGTGGTGGATAGTACCTAAAGCATACTTGATAGTGACAGTGTAAAATGCAATGAGTAGCGCTGTGGCTTACGTTCTGATTGGCTGTTCTAATCACATAGATCATTAAAGATGTACAGACAGGCTTTGGTTAATTCTGGTGTGTGGTTTTTTTTTCACTTTTTATGATAAAATTTATTTTTAAAAGGATGCTCAGAAGATTTTTGTTTCTGTTTCCTAGTTATATACAAAGTATAGGTCACACAATCAGCTGTCAGCTTATTCATCTTGGGCTGCCTGGCTAACATTCCCATTGAACTGTGACCCCAGTTTTCAGGGTCACTTTCAACTGAATTTTAAAACGTTCAAACACATAATAATTAAGCTAGCAAGTCCTCTCCACCATCAGATGATGTTCTTGTACAGCTCATTTACATCATCTACATTGTTTCCAGCTAAAGTGACAGTATACGTGTTAGGAAACTGGCCTGCTTCCAAACTTCAAGTTTAAGAGAATTAAAAAAAAAAAGGTCTCTTAACATTTCTTGTATTTTTTTATTTCACCATTCACTGAAAATTGCATTGATTTTTAATGGCAAAGAATAAAGCAGATTATTAAAAATTGAGAATTTTCATGATTGAACAATCACAATTGTTTTAGTGTTCTATTGTTGTGAAGAGACACCATAACCACGGTAATTCTTTTTTTTTTCCAGTCAGGGCTGTAGCATGAATTGTTAGAAGGTTTCTCTGTGTAGCTTTGCACCTTTCCTGGAACTCACTCTGTAGCCCAGGCTGGCCTCGAACTCATAGAGATCCGCCTGTCTATGCTGGGATTAAAGGCGTGCACCACCACTGACCATAGTAATTGTTATAACGAAAAGCATTTAATTAAGGCTTGCTTACAGTTTCAGAGGTTTCGTCCATTATCATCATGGCAGCACACAGTGCTGGAGAAGGAGCTGAGAGGTCTATATTCAGATGCCTTAGGCATCTTCCTCAGGAAGGAAGAGACATTGGATCTGGCTTGTTCTCTTGAAACCTGAAAGCCCACCCCCTCAGTGACACACTTCCTCCAATAAGACCACACCCACTACAACAAAGCTACATATCCTAATCCCTCTGAAGCAGTGCCACTCTCTAATAACCAAGCATTCAAATATATGAGCCTACGGCGACCATCCTTATTCAAATCACTAGTCATGATATGCTAATGTCTACAGCTAGGGTCTAGGGTCTTCAGCATGGTCTCTTTTGGAGTTTTTAAAAAGTCATCATGAAGTTTCAATGGGGACTGACTATTCCTTTAGTCAAATATATATATACATGTATATACATGTAATAAACAGAGGCAAATAAACAAGTTATTTTTATTGTCATATATTATGAAGCCAAGCAGTGTGCATGTTCTACTTAATGGCATTTACATATCTACAATACATAGGATTCTTTTGATTCCTTTATTAAATTTTTTGTTTTGTCAAAATATAAATAACCCTAACATTGACTTTATAATCAGCTAGGCTAAAATTGCAAATATCATAGACGTTCTGTAAACAACATGAGAGGATAAGTGGAAAATGATAGTTTACAAATGCCTGGCTTTCAGAAATAAGTTCTAATTAGAATGATCTCTAGTAAAAAATGGCACACAAATAATATTAAAATTTTAAATCTTGATGTACATCAAAGCTTAAAGTGTAAAAATGGGAAAGCTGTACCACTTTACCACCAATACTTCTTATGTAAACAACTCCTTTACTAAATATTTTAAACAAGTACTCATTTTGTATAAAAGCCTGAATATTATGTATTTTAATAATTAAAAACAGAGACACAGACCTGACACTTAAGCATCCTGGCAGTGGGTCACAGATCATACAATGCTTTTAGAGAGCTTTGCAAACTTATCTTTTTCCACCCAATTTGGCACTTATATGTCCTGAAACAACAGCTCTTAAAATATTTAACTGGAAGATACTGAGCAAGTGCTGGCAAACTGATCACCAGTCACTTCCAGTAAGGCCTGGGGACAATAGGGATTGAGGACACACCAAGCCTCCAGCTCTTTTTCTCTGTATACTATTACATACCCTTCTTTTCCATGTTTGGGTAGGTTAATGTAAATTTATATATATTTATGAATAGTTAAAAATTACACATAAAATATATCTGTAAAAATTCATTTATATGAGTGTATTAACTTTTAAAAGCAAGACTCAAAGTATTTAAACTTAATTATTATTATTTTTTTAAAAGATTTATTATGTACATAGTGTTCTGCCTGCAGGCCAGAAGAGGGCACCAGATCTCATTACAGATGGTTGTGAGCCATCATGTGGTTGCTGGGAATTGAACTCAGGACCTCTGGAAGAGCAGCCAGTGCTCTTAACCTCTGAGCCATCTCTCCAGGCCTTAAACTTAATTATAAACACTATTTCATTGAAGTAAATTGTGAATCCAACACAGTACTAATTATAAAAAATTTTTTCTATGTCACATTTCAATGTTAAAAGAGTAAAATCAATTTTTAGAAAGTTGCCTAACATACAAACTACCTATTATTTACCAGATGCAACCCTAATAGATACTTCTGAGAATGTCTACATCCTAGTCAGAAAGAGCACATTTCTAAGAGTTCTGATGTAACAGGTTTAAATATATATGCATGTAAATATTAAAGTGGCAATCTACAAAATGCTAGCTTGTACTTAGCATTAGTGGAAATTATTTTATCAAGTCAAGTCCCCCTTAATTTGTCTCTTAAGATCTCTGTTGGTCTTAATCTTTCTAATGCCAGCAATTAATTGTTGGCTACTAATATATTCTTAACAGCTCCTTCATCATGTTGGTAGCATGTGACCTCAGACCCTAGCTGGAGGATTACTTCAAGTTACAAGCTAGCATTGTCTCTATAACAAGTTCTAGACCTGCCAGAGATATATAGTGAGACCCAGTCTCAAAGAATTAATAAAACAAACAAATACAGCAAAACAAAATGTTCATCCATTCATGTTCACATATATAAACATACACATGAGCATCTTATTTTATGAAAAATTCAGGTCTAGGTTTTAATAGTATTTCATGTAGAACCACCTATAAATGTATTTGGAAGATTTGAATATTATTCTTACAAAGTTAAGATCATGAAAGCACTTTCTCGTACAGTCAACTAATTGAGACTCTGAGTTACATAACTTTAGCAAATTCAGATCCTGGTTAAATAATGTGGGAGGAATAAAGGAGGCTGAAAGTGCCATGTGTGTACCAAGATTTTTTTGCAAAGTCAATGGTGCAATTAGAATGCTCTGTCACCTCAAGGCAAAACAATGGTGTGAAGATGGCTGCCATCAGGTAGGCCTCATGAGGTCATGGTGGACTTCTGGAGGGCACAGGAGCTGAGACCTGTTTAAGACACAGTAGTTCTTAATAGAAGAACTACTTAATGGATAGAAGACAGCATTTTAAATATAAAGCAGTGAAGGCAAGAGGGTTCAGAAACAATCACACAAGTCGTTTCTGAAGGATGATGGCTGCTGAGGAACCAGAGGAGATCATGGAAACAGAAGAGGTAAGAAGCACCACTAGATGGGAATGTCAACAACAGGCCCAAGAGCTTCCATGCAGAGTGGAGGGCCACTGAAAGTATTCAAAGAGTAGGTGGGTGTGGTGGATCTCTGATTATTTCTACTCCTCTGTATTGATCTGTACTTGAGGATAAACAAAAGATCAATTCCTTTTTCCATAACAGCACTTTCATATTTTGAAAAGTGTAGTTATGTTCTTCTACTTGAGATATAATTAGGATGGAATGATATGGGGAGAGAGTGAAATGAGAGAAATTACTTAAGAAGACACTTATCAGTTTTCCAAGTATCAAAATATGAACACAAATGACCTGACAAATAGGGAGAAAGGAAACAGAATATGTGTAATCTACTCTTTTCAAATTTTTCCAACCATGTTCTTACAAGTTGAGTGGGCATCCTATTTAGTCTTTGAGTTTGTCTTGATGTCTAATGAGCAGCTCCCAAAGAAGTCTTGAACCACGTGGGGAAGTGATGTGTGGATGCCACACAGCAATCTGAAGAATGGAGAGCATCATCACAGGGGCACCCTTGACATTATTTTTCCTGCCTTACTGAGGCCTGAGTAGAAACACCAGACCCCACTTACATGTTTGTCTAGGTTGTACTTCAAGGCATCCTTTCTGCATCACATGGTCCTTTCCCACCGACAAAGCTGAAAGTTGGAACTCGTGTTTATAAAGAACATCAAGTATGCTGCATGAGGGCGCTACTGTCCTCTTTCCAGTGACATCACCGACCTCAGCAATGTTTTCAGAACGACTGCCAGTTCAGTTACACTCAATAAATAATGTCTCTTTAAAGTGTTCATTCATAAGATTTTGGCAAAGTATAATACATTTACAGTGCTTTCAAAAAAAGTAAATATTAATCAAATAAAACTGATTTCAAAGTTCAACCAGAGTTGGACAAGATGGCTTCTTATAATTATCACAATCAGAGCTCTAGATGTAAATTCCAAGGTCTGAAGATTTTACCCTCTGTCCTATCACGTTAGAAGAGATACAATTCATTGGAGATAGATCATGGCTGACTCTTTAGAACAATAAACAGAATTTTTAAATACACTGCCTCAAATTGTTTGGCCTACTTGTCTAATAATGCATGCCACTGGTGTGTGAACATCCATTTCAGTTTCAATTGTTCCAAAGCTGGTTTTGTTCAAAGGAATTGAGAAGGAAATTAATATTTACTGAGGTGGTGACTAGGAAGTCCATCGCCATGGCAATTCTACTGTGTTAACAATAAGTTGCACTATACAGCTTAGCAACAGTGGTGTTCACACTGCTTTAGTATTCAGACAAAATATTCAGTGTAATTATAAATATTTATGGGGAAATTGCCATCCATAAAAGTATAAAGTTACCATGCTGCTCATTAGAAAGCCTCAGATTTACCTGACATTGCCCTTGGTATTTCGCAGAACAGTTGCTGCAAAATTCTGTGTAACCCCCACCAGGCTGATTCCATCCACTTCCACAATCTGATCATTGACTTGGATCCTGGAGAAAAAGAGAAAATAGCACCCACAGTGAACTCATCTGCTAACGTGCTGCCCTTTCCAAGAAAGCTACTTGACCAAGCACTTGCTGATTCCAAACTTTTCTTATGCACAATAAGCTCCAGATTATAGTCAAATACTTAATATCTTTTGAAGATTGCAGAGACAGCTCAGTTAGTACAGGGCTGAACTTGACACCCAGAAATTATGTGAAAATGTCCACAGTGGATCCTGCAGCTTGCTGGCCAGACAGCCAAGCATGTTTAACTAATTCAAGGCCAAAGAGATACTCAAGAAAAAGTAGACAGCACCTGAGGAACAAAACTTGAAATTATTCTCTTAGCATCTACATTCATGTGCACACACATGTATACATACTCACAAAAATATATAAACGAATGTACAAATGCAGACATTACAAAAAATAAGAGTGCCACTGGAAGCTAGAAAAGTAATATTGAAAGGAGTCATTTTATCACACATTTTCTTTAAAAAATGTAACTCTAATGCACGGCAGATCTCTAGCACAATTTGTGCCTAATTAAAGACAACTGATACTGCTGCGGTCCCCTTGGAGCCTAATCCCTGACACTGCTTTCCTCCCTCAGGGACAACATCAGGAAGTGCTCAGTGCTTCAGATATGCAATGCTCACATGTGTGCATGTGTGTGCTTATACATACTCAAAGATGTGTGTTTATGTGTGTCTGTTTCTGAAATGCATATTACATTAATATTGATAAATGTGTAAGTACTTCTAAATGTGCATATATGTTTTACATACACCATGTTTTATTCCTCACAAGGAATACTGTGGGCATGGAAAAATGTGGTATGAAATTGATAACATACACTTAAGCACCCAATTTCCAGCTTTATCAAATCTGAGCACTATGCAATATTTGAATCATGTTTTTTATAATGTATTACAGAAAAGGGGAAGCCCCTTAGTTGTTTTCTTATAATCTTCTTGCCTTTATTTCTTCAGTAGAGATGGCCACATACTAATTTTTGTGTGTTTAGCAATAGATGCCAATGAATTCACATAATATAAATGTATGTTTCAAAAATTACAAAGTATACCTCTCATCTTATTACTTACTTTATTCACTCAAAATTAAATGTGAGATTTTTTTACCCTCTGGCAACCATGGTTGTAATTTTAGCTAATTCATTTTGACAACTATATCATAGTATCTTTTGTGCATCTACTTTCTGTAGATGGACATGCATCATTTTTAAATTTAGCTATTATAAACACAGCTGTAAATAATCAGTCTGCTATATGCTTCTTTAAACACATGAGTCCTTCCAGGGTATACACTTGACTCAAAGAGTTTCGATCACAGTAGAAATTAAACAAGCATACGGGAGTCCAAGAATCCTTAGTGTTTTCAGATCTTCTATATGTTGTCAATCACAGAGTTTCAGACCTAACCAAGCTTTATTATTCTGACATTACTACCTACCTTGTTCTTTAGAGAAGGCAAAGGAAGTGGGTGTGCTAAGGATGGAATCCAAGGTTCGCAGGGAAGCTCTCCACCATTGGGATCTACTCCTTGCTGGGAAACCTGGTTTCCCAAATACTCTTTTAATCAGATTAATTTTCTTACTACTTTCAGAAATGATTAGGCAGCCGAATAAAATCTTTGACCTCTTTATTTGATGTTCATGAAAATCATCTTTTAAGTTCTTCAGGGGTCACCTGTATTTGAACATCGCATTCTGAAGGATGCATCTAAGTGACCATGTGGGCTTACAAAGCCAGTCACAGAAAGACATCTCAGCCCTCAAGCGCAGCTCCCACCCCACCTCAGACATCACTGTGAACAGCTCCCACCCCATCTCAGCTCCCATCCCATCTCAGACATCACTGTGAACAGCTCCCACCCCATCTCAGCTCCCATCCCATCTCAGACATCACTGTGAACAGCTCCCACCCCATCTCAGCTCCCATCCCATCTCAGACATCACTGTGAACAGCTCCCACCCCATCTCAGCTCCCATCCCATCTCAGACATCACTGTGAACAGCTCCCACCCCATCTCAGCTCCCATCCCATCTCAGACATCACTGTGAACAGCTCCCACCCCATCTCAGGCATCACTGTAAACAGCTCTCACCCCATCTCAGACATCACTGTGAAAAACTCCCACCCCATCTCAGACATCACTGTGAAAAACTCCCACCCCATCTCAGACATCATTGTGAGTCTCAGAGACAACAAATATTTGCTGCCATTCAAGTCTGCTAGCAGTTTATTTTCCTTTCTTTTGATTTTTCTCCTTCCGTACTGTGTTGTACTCCCGCACCCCACATCTTTGCCATTCTGGTTCTAGACCTAAGATGATGACAATAAAGGTAGTGGTACCAGTAGCCCTGGCTGGGGAACCCTCACTGAAAGTAAGAGGGAGCAGGCTCTTACCCTCTTGCCATGGAGAACTCTGCAGGGGTTAAGGAACTCCATGGCCCTCATGGGACAGCAGAAGAACCTGCCTCATTACCCTTCTGAATTTATGAGTTCAAATCATTCCACAAGCATTTCATGGCTCCTAAAGGAAATCAGCTTCACAGAAATGCTGCTGGATGTGTGTTGTATTCCTCTGAGGACTTCATGTGTGGCTAAGGTAGCAAACTGAAGCTGTCCATTCTCTCTCTCCCCTACCCTCCCTCCCTCCCTCCCTTCCTCCCTCCCTCCCTCTCTCTCTCTGTCTCTCTGTCTATATCTCTCTCTTGAGACAGGGCTTCTCTGTGTAGCTTTGGAGCCTATCCGGAACTCACTCTCTAGACCAGGCTGGCCTACAACTAACAGAGATCTGGCTGCCTCTGCCTCACAGTGTTGGGATTGAAGGCATGCGCCAACACCGCCCGGCTTAAAACGTCTAGCCCAGGCTGGCCTCGAACTCAGGATCCTCCTGCCTCTGCCTTTTTCAGCAAATTACGCACCACCACAACTGGCAATGTCTGTTCTTTAAGCTGTGTGATGAATACAAGTGTCTATCATTAAGTGACAGTGAAAGAACTTCCTACAAATGGTATAATAATGTGATAAATAAAAATTACAAATTCTCTGAAATTATGAAGATGTAACCCAGTTGGATTTTATACTGTAAACAGTTCATAATGCTAACTTTAAATCTATTCCTGGGTTCTCTGTTTTGTCTTGTTGATCTATTTATTTATTTGTAAATACCCCATTTTCTTGATTCCTAAAGCTTTAAAAGAAAATCCTAAAGTCAGATAATGTCCCTTTCCAAACTTTGTTCTTGGCCTTCATTACTGAGTGCGCTGTTTTGAATCGTCCATTCATCAGTATTCACTGTTGCAGTCTGAATGTGAAATGCCCCTCAGTCTCATATGCTTGCACTCTTGATCCCCAACCAGTGGCCATGTTTGGAAAGCCTTGCGGGGGAAGTAGGTCATGGAGGTGGGCTTTGAGAGTCACATCCTGGCCCCACTTCCTGTTCTCTCTTTCTGCTCCCCAAGTGAGGCTGAAATGTGGTCAGCCAGCTTCCTTCCCCTGCCTCCATGCCTTCCTGACCTGGTACTATGTCTTTGTCCTGGCTGGAGGGCTCTGTTCCTCTGGACCTGTGAGTCAGAAGAAGCCCCTGGCTTCCTTACACTGCTCTTGTCAGGGTATTTTATCAAAACAATGGAGAGAAACTAGAACATCCATCAATTAACTTAATGAGATTATTCCGAGACTTCACTGGATACAGAGATAAAATTAAGGAGAATTCGCATCCTGACAGCATTTTTTCCTACCTATGAGCAGAAATGTAACTCCATTCATTGACCCATATTTGATATCTTTAGCAGAATTTTATAGTTTCCCTCATTTGGAGCCTAAAATTTTGTCAGATGTAATTAATTTTGGAAGATGATAATATAACTATTATTTCTTTTCATTTCAAATTTTGTTCATTCCTTGCTGATTTACTGTGACTAGCAGTGAATAACTTTTATATAACAAACTCATGTCCTACCAATGACAAATTTACTATTTTTGAGAAGTTTTCTTTTTTAAATAAATCTAGCTGAAAGAGTATTCCTGCAAATACTATTTCAGAGGACAAACTGCCCCTGCTTGCTTTCTCTGTAGTTTTATAAAAAGTGATCACATATGCTTTCAGATTCAGAGAAGGGACCAGGCCTTCATTCTTCAGAGAACATTCCCAGGGTTGGGCAGGGATACTCCAATGCAGACAAGAAGTCTCACAGGGGATTTCTCTGCTCCCAAATTCATTTTCTTTGTACCACGGACACGAAGCAATGTGATAACAAGAAGTTAATGAGATTAAGGAGTGGTAGTGGAGTCCAGTAACAATGGCAGTTCTGGAGACTGAGGCAGGAGGGTCTGCTTGAGAACCAGATCTCGAGACCAGCCTGGAGAAGGCAGTAAGACCCTAAACAAATAACAAGCATAGACAAATGCAGGCAGACACAGCTGAGCTCAAGTTCAAGTCTCCAAGCTCTGGTGGCAAGCAACCCCAAGCCCACAGAGAGGAAAAGTAGAAACTAACTGGGAACAGCAGAATGTGTTGGAGAACAGGACCTTTCAAACATTGATCATCACCAACATGACATACACACACACACAAAAAAAAAAAATTAGAAATGTATTCTTGACACCAGACAGATGTGAGAAAGGAATCTCATTTTTAAAAAGTTTTGAAAGTATTTAAAGCATATAAAGCATTAAATGTAAATCAATAACCCTGTTCCTATTGAAAAAAGCATACAATTGACACTCTCCTTTTGTAGAGCATTGTTATTGTTCTATTTCTACAAATGTTTATTCAGCTGCTTCTGTTCAATTACTTCAGTCCAATTTTCTTAACTCTATTTTGTACAAAACCTTGGATTTTTGACCATGAATTACTTTAAGAGTTATTCCTTAGTTAGTTCCAGAAGGACTTGTCTAAGATGTGTACTGTCACAGAGTAAGAAACAACAAATAAAAAGTCAAAGCCTTATCATCATTTCTTTCATGACACACACTTTCATACTCTGTAGTTTGGGTAATTATTATTCTGAATGAGATATGCATGGAGGTCAAGGAGGAAAGCTAGCAGAGATAATAATGCAATCTTCCTGACTGAAATGAAAAAGGGAACAGGCACATCTAAATGACACTGGGGTGCACTGTTGTTCCCTAGACTCACACAACATAATACTTGTCAAAGAAGGCACTTGGGTAAAGGCAGAGATAAACTTGGGAAGGGCCTCACTTAAAGGAGCCTAACAAATACCAATGAATATGTGGAAAAACCTGGTCTACAGATAGGGTCTAGACAACTAACTCAAAATCTGAGCCTCGTGGCACTCCAAAGAAAGAAATACACAACACAATGAGAATATGTGGGTAAAATAAACGAGGATAGAAGATGAATGGTCAGTTTTACAAGAAAATATTGAAGAATAGAGTCAATACAAAAAATACCGGTTTCTGGCACAATTTAAAGGAAACAGAGAAGCTGGGCTCACGTGATGGTGCACACCTTTAATCCCAGCACTCAGGAGACAGAGGCAGGTAGATCTCTTAGTTCAAGCCCAACTAGGTCTACAGATTGAGTTCCAGGTCAGCCAGGGCTACGCAGGGCAACCTTATCTCAAGAAAACAAACAAACAAACAAACAGGGAAAAAGAGAAAAGGGGAAACAGAATTCAAAGCCTTTATACTAAATTTGGGATAAAAATCAGATTGTAAAATAGGGTTCCATTTGTCCCATGCTTGAAGCATGGCCCATCATTTTGAAAGTAACAATTTTGATAGAAATTTAAGAGTAGGGAGTAAATACAGACTTTAACACGTTTAAGTTTAGACTTCCGTATTAATTCTGTTGGTTGTGTTTAATTGTGTTTTTGTTAAAATGGAGAAGCAGGTAAGAAATTTCTGTCAGTTAAATAGTGGAGGCAGTTAGTATGGACTACTTATTTCTGTAGATTCTCACTGAAACATCAGTGAATAATACACTTGCAAAAAAAACAACAGTAAAAAAGTGCACACATTTTTAAAAATTATAAGTACAAGTAATCAGTGAACATTTTAAGGACTTAGGGAAAGGGGCTGAAGAGATGCTTCAGCAGCTAAGGGTACTCACTGCTTTTATAGATGACCTGGGCTCAGTTCCCCCGCACCCATAGCACAACTGACTGTAACTCCAGTTCCAGGAAACCGGATGCCTTCTGGCCTCTGTAAGTAACTATATGCATGTTGTATGCAGGCACACATACATGTACATGAATTAAAATAATAAAGTGTTAAGGACAGGGGTGCAAGAAAAAATTAAAACTTGAAGGGCAATAATGTCATGGCATTCAAATTATTAAAGATTCTATTATATCGAAGAAGTCAATCTTAATGGGGTGCAGTAGTTGCCATTTGGGAGTTCTGCTCTGGGAAGCACAGCAAATTGAATGATGTTTCTGAAGGTCACTTTAGCAACATACTTCTAAAGCATTTAACATGCATGTAATATGCATTGACATAGTAATGCAAGTTACCATTATTTAATTAGTTTCAAAGAAATAATCAGAGATATTCTTGATAATTTGCATATAAAAATGTTGACATGACCCCCATCTTGAAATAAAAAAAAATACCAAAAACATCTATAAGTTGCACACACACACACACACACACACACACACACTTATTGCAATAAAAATATCTTTACAATCCATTGTGAAGATGAACTACATGTTAAACTGTAATGTACTATTTATGTACTGACTGTGGAGTTAGACACCATAGGTTTATAGTCAGGCTCTGCTACTTACTAGTGAGTGTACATAAGACACTTTAGATTCCTTCTATATACAACAGAAGCAATAAAATGCATAATAAACCAACATTATTAGCAAGAGCAAATAAGTTAAAAAAAAAAACACAGAGCACAGATCACTGCTGTCACAATGTAAGCATTCAACAAATATTCTCTTGATAATAAAATGTATAAAAACCTAAGGCTGTGCAGAAGTACCCGTTTACCCATGATCATACTTTCCATGCTTTCAATTACCCATGATCATCTGCTGTCTGAAAGAATTTAGTTCCAGAAATAAACAATCCCAAACTTCTAAACTGGGTGCCATTTATTCTAAGTACCAGGATGAAATCTGCCTTCCTGTTTCGTCCTGCCAGAATGAGAGTCATCCATTTGCCAGGGCTATACATACCATGTATGCAGCCATCCTGATAGTCACATAAGCACCGAGTGACCAGATGAGCAATCACAGTATCACAGCAGCTCTGTTCAAGCAACTCTTACTTTAGTTAGCAGTGGCCCCAAAGTACAAGGTAGTGTTGGTCCCTAAGAGTAAGAAGATAATTCAAATGTGCCAAAGATCGTGGGCTGTCTTTACGTGAATGGCGAAAGGTGTCAACTTAAAAGAGAAAAAGGAAAGTGCATTTACATTCCTTACAGGGTTGCTAAACTCTATGGTCAGAACAAAGGCAGAGCTGCTTTCGGAGATTTGGCTTTGGCCCTAGTTTCAGGAATCTACCCAGAGAGGGAACAAGCCTGTGGGCAAGACAGACTACAAAGACTTAGGGTGTTCCTTTACTTAACGACGTAAGCAAAGTTGCACTAACTGAAGAACTCCCAGAGGATGTTCAGCAGCAGAATGCTGACAGAGCCTAGAAACATGGGGAGAACTTGGCTTTCTTCTCTATAGTCATCACCATCTCCCCTAGACGTGGTCCTTATTACCCTAAAACAGCACTGAATGTACTGACAGCCAATGTTACCATTTCTATAATGACTAGGGCAACAGCCCGAAAGGCTTTCCTTAGCCGAAGCATTACAAGAGTGACTCCTTAAGCAAGGGCATGGGTAGGACAAGAAAATAATAAAGCTGAAGCTCCTGGACTCAGGGTCTACAGTCTATAACCCAAGGCCAAAAAGGAATTGTCTCAAATGCAAGGGACACAAGGGAAGTAATACACATCATTTGGAGTGTCCACACTTCCACAGAAAATTTACCGTGTCTAATATATAAAATTAACTTAGGAGCAGAAAACCAGTATTATGGCATGCTCTAATTCCTTTAATGTGTCTGTGTAAACATGACGCTTGCACATACCCACGTGCCCCACCCCCAAAAAAAGACTGTAAAAAGTACTATAGAGAAGAAAAGAAAAACTGTCAATCTAGAGAGAATCTATCACCAGGAGTCCAGGTGATGAACTGCTAAAGGAGGTCTGTCCAGGCGAAGGCACGGCATTAGATAGGAATGTGTGTCTTGCCCAGGAAAAGAATGTGAGGAGGCCAAGAAGGGCCCAGGCTGCAAATCCCTCCAACACTGACACTGATCACAGCACAGAGCATGCTCTTCAGCCTCCTCCAACTGCAGAGAGGCCTCAGTGATGACTCAGAACCAGGTGGTAGCTGTAATGCCAATGGAATTGTAGAAGTTGGGCTAATCTTGGTTTCTTTAACGTGTTCATATAGTTATTTGTTGGCATGATACTTCTGGGAAGGGGGCTGGGGAAAACTCTACTTCTCAAGGTGTGTTCCAACAAAGAAGCAAGGATAAAAGGCAGGGACACCAGCTGAGGCAACATTGACGATCTACACGGGATTTCAATGTACATGGAGATACAGATTTATCCAATTCCCTAAGAGAAGACCTAATATAAATAGTGAAACAACACAGAACAACAAAATAAAATAAATAGGCTAAGATTAACATATTTAATTTTTAAAATAGGTGAGGAAAATACAAAATGGCCTTTGTTTGAAACCAGATCTAGGAGTGCTGAATGCAATCCTTTTTTGTGTGTTTTCATTTTGCATCTTTGTTTGGATTTGTGACCCAGTCACCTAAAAGGTGATGCATAGTCCTTTTGTTTTGCTTGGCACTAACTGTAAGGATTATTTCCTATCTCCCTGAAATGACTTTCACATAGTAGATTTTCACAAGTTTAATTCACCTGGAAGAAAGGGGTCCTTTCAAAGTGTTACATAATGGTATTAGTATTTCCCACTTTAATTCAATTTTACTTTTAATTTTTTTGGTTTTTCTAGACATGGTTTCTATGTGTATCCCTGGCTGTCTTGGAATTTCCTGTGTAGATCAAGGTGGCCTCAAACTCAGAGATCTGCCTGACTCTGCCTCCCAGTGTTGGGATTAAAGGCGTGGGCCACTATGCCCAGCTTAGGAACTAAAATTTTGTTTATTTTTATTTATTTTGTATTGTGTTTATTTAAAGTGTACTCATGTCCATACATGTGGAAATCCGAGGACAGCTTTTAATAACATCCTATTAGCAACAATATTTTCCATGATTAACTCAGCATCTTTCTTGAGATCCTGTCTCAAAAAGTTAATAAATAAATAAAATCAATTTGGTACCTACCCCTTTACAACCCTGTATATACCAACAGGTGTTTTAGGATTAACAAAGACAGATTGATGCTGCTGTGAGTCTCAACAGAGACCATGACTCATTGACTACTTGAGAAGGTTATGCGATATGTAATCTAACATAAAAATGTTATTTATGCAGTGTTCTTTGAATTCAGCTGTCATAACCTGAGGTCTTTGTTCACTTCTCTTGTCACCTTCCAGTGTCCCATCAGAAGCCTGGTGTCAGGCAGAATCTTTCCATTAAAGATACACGACCTTTGAGCTGATGCAAGCTACAACATTAAGCCGTAATTACCCGGAGCAGGCTGCCAGCCTCTCTGCTCACAGAGAAGTCTCCTTCTACAGGTTCAAGCAGCGCTCTAGCACCTGTTTCTTTGTAGGAGACATGGAAGAACACTAGTCTCCATAATTCCCCTCAGGGCAGGAGTAGATTCTTAAGTTCCCCTCCACGTTTGTCATTTTCAAAATCATCAGAATTATTTCTGAAAGAAAGTTATATGTCAGCTTCCACAGGACACACTCTAAAACCATACATATCATGTATGGCCCACTTCCCACTGAGTAAGTAGATGGGTGGATAGAAACAAAGGCAGACAGACAGACGCACATTTATTCTGCTACCAATAAGAAAGTAATTCACATGTTTTAACATTCTCCCACATCTGAGAAACACTGAAAAAAAATTTTTTTAATCAAAGAAGATCACACTGACAGAAATTTGCGGGGCAGTTCCCCGGAATTCAATTCACATTCAACAGTATCAGCTCACCTGCCATCCCGCTGAGCAGCACCTCCATCTGTCACTGTCTTGACAAATATCCCCAGCTTCTCCAGGCCTGCATCTGCGCCAACACCCATTCCAATAATGCTTATGCCAAGCCCATCCTCATCTAGGAGAAAGAGAAGACAGTGAGCAGCAGTTTCTGTCCTGCTCTGAGGGGCTTAGCTGGCTGGTGAGGCTGCTTGCTGCTTCTAGCTTTGCGATACATTGTATACAGGACAAGTGATATGTTTGCCTGCACAGATCAAGAGCCTCAATGGTTCAAGAGTTCAGACACTTTTCTGCTATTGTTGGCAATCCAGTGTGGTCCTAGCAAAGACAGTAATTTGGTTCTTGAAGAATCAATGGATCTCAAAACTGAGTCTCCGATTACCCTATGCAATATTTTAGTCATGAACAAACATATACTCCACAACAATTTTAATTTTAAATAAATGTGACACATAGTTATTTGGAATTCCATCTTTTCCTTTTTATCTTCTACTCATGGTAAGAAGATTGCATGAAGCTTGGAATTAGCTCAGTGGCCAAGCACTCTCTACTGTGCCTTATGCCCCGAGTTTGATTTTTAGCACAACAAAAGAAAAATAAAGATTGGATGTATAACTGAGAACAGTTTTCTATGCGTCTGTACAAGCACCTATGTGCATCAGTAACAATTAACAATATATGCACGGGCACACCTATATGTACATACAAACATACTGGGCAGACCCACTCTCGTGTATATTTAGCTTGTCTTTCCTTTACACAAATAAGACTTCAATTCTTTTGGCATAACACACGTTTAAAATTAATAATACCTCGTGGATAAACTTTTATAGTCCTAAATCATTTCTGATGACTGAATAATATTTCATGATGATATATCATAGTATATTAAATCACTTCCTTATTAACAATAAGTCACCTTTATTTCCATTTTATTGGCCCTGTAAGCAATACTGAAAGTTATATTTCAAATTCACTTACAAATCATGTGTTTATTCACATTTCCATTTGTCCTTTCCATGAGCATATGTAATTCACCATCAATAAAATTAAAAAGCTTTATTAACATTCAAGGTTATTTTTCTGGTAGCCTCAAAGTCCTTGTAATCATGATTTATCAGTAGTATTTAAAAATAGATAGTATCTAATTAGCAGTTATGGATCATTAAAGGAAAACTAACCCACAAATTCAAGAGAATACATTTAAAATAACATTCAGCAATTGTTATTATTATATTCATAATGTGCTTCAGAGGAGGACTTGTCTCGGTGGTCATTATTTGTAACTAAGTCCATCTAGACAATCCTGTATCTTTACCCTAAATTTGTTTCTAGAGTTGCCTTTAGTAACACTGTACCGTCCTGGATTCTGTGGTGTCTACCCTGCATGAGTTTTGACATGAAGTCATGTAGGAAAAGTAACATTAGCTTGAGACACCCTGAATACTAATGCAGACTTCTTACAAGAAGAAATGAGCAACCTAAGGGCAAACGTAGCTGGAAGGGCATAGTCAACCCACAGAGATGATACTCCCAGCAGCACCTCAGCTTTCTCTGTTCATAGGAAGGAGTGTCAACCACAAACTCTTGGCAAGAAGCTAGTACCCAGCCAGCAAGACTTCTCAACAGGTAAAGATACTTGCTACCAAGACTGCATTCTAAATTCAATCCCAGACACCACCACCCCCGGGGGGGTGGGTGGACGGACGGGATGCACTCCAGCAAGATGTCTTCTGACCTCCACATGTTTACCTTCGCAGTGTCCCTCTCCCCAAAGAGTCAATACACATAATGAATATAAAATGTTTAAAAGAACCCAGGAGTGACCCTGAGCACTGGTCTTCCTCTATACATTCCTGGAGACAGACAAAAGCATTAAGTAGACAAAGCAGTCAGGAAAAAACAGTGAGGCCCTCTTATTCCTCAAGATGCCATCACCTGACCTGGAGGTCCAGGCTTGCTTCCTCTCAGGAAAGAGACGCTTTCCTGGCACAACATTGTTTTCATTGCCACTGAGATGTGAGCCTGGATCCACTGGACTGTGGGTTATTAGATTTCCTTCCCTATAAAATGCCAGCTTTTCTACTGAATTTTGTCTCTTTATTCTGGTGATTTAAAAGATTCTTAGAATATTACAGATATTAATTTTGTTAATTATAATGCAGTTTTTCATTTTTCTATTGATTTTCTTCAGACATAATTGTCTTTATCAGGTTAAGGCTGCACATAATCAAATTGGTATTATCTCTTCTAACTTCTGTTTTCTCATTTTGTTTGTGTTATTCCCACCAACCTAGGTGAGAGATACTGCTGTAGATTTTTCTCCAAATATATCACTACTTTTTAACATTGATTTTAATGTGTTTAGAGTTTCAAATATGTGGTGGAATGAAGGTGCTCAACTGTGTATTGGAGGTAGATACTGAGTAATGTCAGGCTTTATGCCATATTACATTCTCTCTCATATTAATATTTTCTCCTGAGGCTCATCCACTGACCAATCACTGCAAGTATCATTTGTCTTCTGGCTTTAGTTGAAACATTTTCCAAGCTTCCTGAATTTAAAGATAGAACTCTCCATTGCTTTTGTGATCTGTACTTTGCAAACTTCATAGGCAGTGTCCATCACATGTTTATTTATACAATTTTTAAGGTAAATCTTACTAAATATCTTTCTCTGAGACTATGGACTTTTTCCTCTAAATGATATGCAGTTACTTTGCTAATAATGAACTACCTTTTCATCTTATCTAAAAATCCATTTTCTCCAATATATTCTTGTTAGATATTTCCATAGTTGATATTTTATTTCAATTCTGAAATTTGGAGTTGGTATTATAGCCTTTGTTTTTAATAGCATATTAGTTTTGGGTAAAACTCTTAAGGATTTTCGATGGCATGTGGAAGAGTTTTCCTTCATTTCCTTCTGATTAAAAAAGAGTCTAAACAACATTGGTTTAGTGTTTTCCTTATGTGCTATGGAGCCATCTGGTCTGAGGCATTTCAGTGATTTACCTGTAGATATAATGTTTTCCATAATAGACACCATTTCAATTGCTACTATGGCAACTCAACAATCTGTTACATTGACTTGGATATTCATATTGTTATAAAATAAATAAATTATTTCTAGGTACTCATCATTTGTGTCAGAGAAATTCGGTGCCCGATAACTCTCATGCTGTTCGTTTCTATGTATTTACTATATATTGCTAATATGCCTTTAGTCAAAATTTTCACGGGTTTGATCTGCTTGATGAAACATTTGGCATCATTAATCTTACTGTTTTCTCTTTTCTGTCACTCACATTGCTCTATTTATCGTTTCTCCCTGTCTTGTCATTTGTCTTGAGCTGAAGCTGGATTTGAACTTCAGATGTTTCTGCCACCTGTATGCTGGGATGACAGGCCTGTGCCACATCAGGGTTGTGCTTCTCAGTTTTAAAAATGACTTAGCACTTTTAAAGATAACTTCACTAAAGGCTGAAGAACCAGTAGACAGTAGCTCCACCTTGTCTTAGCATCATATCTTTGTTCTTCATTTTTGCCAGATCAGTTGGTGGCCAGGAGAATGTGCTGTTTTTGTACCTTTGAATTAGGTTTTATAATTTTAATTGATAGACAAAAAAAAAAGCATGAAGAAAGATGTGGATCCAAGCAGTGCACACTTTATGATATCACTACAGGTGTTCAAGCATAAGGAAAATCAACTTTGAAATTATGAAATTGAAATTTGTGGCTCATAAATAGTTATTTCTATTTTAGTACATAAAAGATACTTCACTGTTATTAATGCTTTTATTAGGGCAACTGAGTAAATTTAAAAGTGATGGTAATTGTCTTCTAATATCACGTACTTGTCTGGTCAGCTGTGTATAATCAGTTACCTCAGAGGCTATTTTTCCTTTGTGCTGGAACAGGTTGCCTGCCCTCCCTGTCTCCATGAACAAAATCCTCCTAACTTGGGGGCTAGGGCTAAGTAGTTATTTCTGCTGAGTATGTTTTAGTTCTTAAATTCTATGGTTTTTTGATGACAGATGTCAGTGACATTCCATAGTTTCCAAAGCTATTCTGGTGAAAATCGCATAGTAACATGAGGAATGTGTTTGCTTTTGTTCTTGCGTCTGGAGAGAGAGAGAGAGAGAGAGAGAGAGAGAGAGAGAGAGAGAGAGAGAGAGAGAGAGAGAGAGAGAATCGTTGTCACTATGCTCCCTAAAATATACTACTTTGTGAAAGCCCAGATTAAATGCAGCACCCTCCATGTACCTAGTACATTTATCAGCCCAGGTTTCTCACTACTTGATATTTTGTTTGCATTATTGAAGACATATGCTGATAAATCAGTCAGAAGGGCAGGGGAAAATCTGCCACTAGTACATCTGAACTAAGTGCTGTACTCATGTGAGTCAGACTTGGGAAACAGAACCTTTGGACATTAAAAGAATGAAGTCCGTTAAACATGACACAGCAGCCAGCCATTAAATTATTAAAAATCAAGTTATGAAGAAAATCTCTTATGCAGATGGGAGAAAATATTTCAATAGCAATATTTATATGATCGAGAGAGTTATTAATTTTCTGTTTTGGCCTACTAGTGATGCATACTTGCTAGGTGAATCAGTCATTGGGTCAAGATGACTCTAGTATTCTTTCCTAGGACTTCTTCAACACCAAGAGACATTTTTGAACTGTACATGTGATCAGATTGTTAACTTTTCTTTTATTTTTTTTAGAACCTTTGAATAAAAACCTGAACCTTTGAAAAAATGTATCTTATTTACCTTTTCAGATTTCTTAGATGATTGTCTGTTTTCTTAAATGTTTATTTTAAAGAATGATGCTAATATAATCTTTATTTTGAGTAAGGTTTTTACTGTATATTGAACTTTTCAAAGGATATCCCTTTCCAAGACCGTCGGGAATAACAGCTTCAATTTTCTATCAAGTCTGCATCAAATAATTTTATAATTTCCAGATTCTCATGCTAGTAAAGAGGTTCTAATTTTTATTCAAATGTAATATCTTTCTTCTTTTTAAAAATCTCATGTTACCAGATGACTACTTTCTCTTTAGAGATAGCGTTAAACTGACTTGTTTATCTAATCCACTCCTCATTTCTTTCCTGTCTGCTAGATGTACTTGTGAAAGAAATGCAGTGAATTTTTGAATCTCTTTTTTCCTTTGGTCATCTTCTGTAGTTTAATTTTCTACTTTAAATTTTAGGGGGAAATATACACACACAGTATAATTTATTCAGCGGTTTATCTGCGAAACATGTTTAAAGACATGTAAAAACACGTTTTAAAGATGAAAGTAAGTGGGTCTGGTGGCACACACATGGAATCCAAGCACCACGAGACTGAAAGGAGAAGCAGGAATTCCAGGCCAGATTGGACACACAGTGAAACTACTTCTCAAACCCAAGAACTCAGGCAAAGTGGAAGAGACCTGTGATACTAGCATTGGGATGCTGAGGCAGGAGGATCACAAGCTGGAGACCAGCAGAGCTACTATAGAATCCAAGGTCAACCTGGGCTACAAGAACAGGATAAAACAAGAGTCCGTATTCTAACAAATATATGGAATATGGCCCATCAGAAAACTACCTGTATACCCCTTCCAGCTCTCCTTACTCTTGGTGACACTGAACCTAATTATTTTATCCATCATTATTTCAAAAACACTGACATAATAAAACAATTAATCACCCATGTATCCCATACCCTTAAGTAATACACTATTCAATTTTCTGTTAGTTGAAATTCAAGTAAATGGAATTACAACTGAAAGCTTTCTGTGATTCCCTATTTACATTCTCTCAACGTTCTGTTTATAAAAGTCACACATGCCGCTGCATGAGCTGCAATGCACAGCTTGTCACTGACTGGACATGCTGTCATGCCTCTGATGAATGTTTGGGTTGTTCTCACCTTTGGCTCTTAGCAGCAGTATGCGACATGCTAGGTTTCTTCTAAGATCCTTTTCAACACACACACAAAATGAGAGCATCACTTGCCACTCCATTTTCCCTACGATTGAAAGTGTCCTTTAAATGGAGTCATGTTTACTGGGATGCTGGATCATCATCATCTTCACCCATGCAGTTCTATGTTTAATATTTATTTATGCAAAATTCCACTCTTGAACAAGTCAATGGTGTCTTTGCATCCTTGCTAGCAGTAAGCAAATTTCTCAGATAACTTGTGTTCATGAAAATGTTACATACTGGCAAAATCTTTTCTTTCCTCAGGAGAAGCAAATGCTTCCTGGGGATACACACTCCTTTTAACTCTCAGTGGTCCATGAAAGTCCACTCACTCACTGCAGGGGCAGCTTTCAGAGCTGGGAAGCCCCGACCTGATTCCAGTCATTTCAAAGATTTTTACCTTGGTTTTTATTTCTTTTTTTAAAGCTCGTGTTCTGTAAAATTGTTATTTTATCTTTATCCATTAGGATTTCCCCTACTTTACTAGGGATCCACATGATATTTTCTTAGTTTTCCCTGTTGAAGAAAATTTCCTTCTGTTACTAATTGTGTATCTCCTCCATTGTTCCATTTTTCTCTTCTGTTGGCCACAGCTTACGTATCAGTGCTCATTCTCAGTTCTCTTGAGTGCTTGCTATCAATGAAATGGGTCTGAGGACATTTTTTATATTACTCTCCAAGGTCCCCAATGTGAGTCTCAACAATAGCCATGCTTGTCATCTCAACTTCTAAGGTCAAATTTTTCATTAGAAAAATCAATGAACTTGTTGTTAATAATGCGCTTAAGGATGTCTTTCTGAAGGCACTATTTACTACTATCCTTGAGTGACTTTCTTTGCCTCTTGGTTTTTCTGTCATCTGGTTATCCTGCCCCTTTCTGAAGGCTTCTCAGATCTGTCTGGTTTCTGCTCACAGGGACACAATGCGGTTCCTCAATGGCCATCTCAGATGAGGATAAGTACAGCCATCTTTGCTCCATGCAATCAGTGGCTTCTCTGGTATGCAGACTGTCATTCCAAGAGGGAAATTCAGGACTGCCTGTCTTCTGCTCTGACTTCCCCTTTACCCCTTCAGTCATTTCCTCAAAGACAGAGAAGGGAGCTTGCTTGTTGGAAGCTTCTTGCATCTCACTGTCTTCACTCCAGATCTTCCCAAGCTTCCACAGAACCCTCTACCAGCTTCCCATTCTACCATCACATTCTGAACCCTCTCCACCACAAACCAGAAAACTCCAAACTGTTCCTCAAGGCCAGCTCTCTGTGGGCACTTCCCCTTGCTGCCAGCCCTTCTGGTTACACCATCAAAGCAGTGGAACACACACACACACACACACACACACACACACACACACACACACACCATCTTAGTCTGGGTTATTCTTGCTTTTCCAGACCAACGATCCAAAGTCCTTTCACAACCGTCCCAAAAATAAAGTCAGGTCTGTCATAGTAATACTTCATGATCGTGGTACCAATTTGTCTTAGTTTGGCTTACTTCTGCTGTGACAAAACACTACAACCACAGCTACTTAGGGAGGAAAGGGTCTATTTGGCTTACACTTCTACATCACAGTTCATCATCAAAGGAAGTCATGATAGGAACTCAAACAGGGCAGGAACCTGGAGGTAGGGGCTGATGCAGAGGCCATGGAGGGGTGCTGTTAACTGGCTTACTCATAGCTTTCCCAGACTGCTGTCTTATAGACTCCAGGACCAACAGTCCAGGGATGGCCCCACTCACCACGGGCTGGGCCCTCCCCCATCACTTATCAATTGATGTGCCATAGGTCTGCTTATAGCACATCTTACTGAGGCATTTTCTCAGCTGAGGCTCCCCGATCCTCAGTGACTCTGTCTGTGTCAAGCTGACATAAACCAGCCAGCACAGCTCCCATCGGAACCACCACCATCCCTGCTAGATTAAGAAACTGGGTTGTTTGGGAGCTGGTGAGATAAGGTAGTCATTTAAGAAATTATCTACTCAAAATCTGCATCAACTCTTTTTGAAACTTGGTAAACTTCAGGGAGAGATTCAACTTCATTCAATTCTTAGGTACAGTCTGGAAATGCTACTCCCCATTACTTGCAGAGACACAGAGACACAAGCCCTGGAGTCCTGCTGTACCTTTCTCCAGCTCCACCGGGAAAAGTTCCAGCTTTTCTACTCGCTTTTCAAGTTCATACTCAGCAGATGCAGCCACAGGGTCAACTTCATCATTTCTCCTGTCATAGTCTTCGTTGGAGTATGTGTTGAAAACCTATAGTAAAAGGCCAAAAGCAAATAAATGATAAATGATAATTCAGAGAAGATGCCATCAAGTACCCCAAACTACATATCTTAATGAAAAACTACCATGATACATTTCTTCTTTGTTTCTTTTAATTTTGTATGTGTGTGTTCACATAAGTGTGTATGTGTGTAAGGATATGACTGTGGTATATATGTTGGGAGTGTCTGTGTGTGATGCCCACAGAGAGTCCAGAGGATGACACTGGATATTCTGTCCATCACTCTCCTTATTCCCTTGTGACAGGGTCTCTCACTGAACCTGGAGCTGGGTTGGCAGCCTGCAAGCCTCCAGATGCTCCTGTTTCTGCCCACCTACATTTCTCAGATTACAGATGCATATTACCAGGTCTGGCTTTTTACACGGTTTCTGGGGATTTGAACACAGGTCTTTATGCTTGCTTAGCAAGTTCTCTTACCTAGTGAACCATCTCCCCATCCCCCAATGCTCTTCTCCTAACAATCATTTGATATTTAAAATTAATCAAGATGCTAAGAAAAGAAAAATTGAATCCAAATAAAAGCAACTTACTAATAAAAAATGTATGAGTCACTTTGTCAATTTCAATAATTTAAGAGTAAACAATACCCATAGACTGCTTTGTGTGGCTAGTAATATTCACCAACCTTTATTTATTCAAAATAGAGTAACAAGTGCAACAATCTATGTCCTGGTCAAACTAGAGTAAAGCACATCAATGCTATCTTGCCAAACCCCAAAATGAACCTGTCCTATGGTATGGACTATAGTAGCCCCATGGGTGTAACATATCAATGCTATACTTAAATCACAGAATTACTGAAATTGATTTCCATTCTAAACTGCTCTCATCTGCCATCTGTCATTTTACTTGTATATAGATTTAAATTTAATTTTCATTGGCTCTTTCGAAAACATAGCTATCAACATACTGCTCAAAGGCTGTAAAACAAATAAGATATTGACAGTCTTTTTCTAACTTAAGTCATTCAAAAGACTATGTGTGCCCTTTGGACAGAGCCATAATAAATGTGCCTATTTGCAAAGGAACTAGTTATCAAATCACTCAGTATACTGGAGAGTATTTGAAAGAAAGAAATATATCTATTACTAAGTGCAATCAATATCTAGAATAAAAGCTGTCATTATCAATTCAATTCAAAATTTATCAGGCATCTAAATTACATCTGAAAAGGCTCTGCAAGTCTCCCCTCAAACTCTTATAACCTGGAAGTGAAAAGCTTTTCAAAATAAATTAAAAGGTGTAATAAAAACAGAAAGAAGACTGAATGGAGGTAAACAAAGAAGGAAATGTATCTATCTACACCAAAACTGGCCCTGCTACTCCAGGTAAAGTTTGAAACACATTACAGGAATATTTATGATTCTTTTATTTGAAATAAAGCAAGAGTACAGACATAGTGTACACAGGGGTGGACACAGTGAGGCTCTTCATGGACGTCACTTCTCCCAACCATGTCCTTGGGAGCTCCATATCTGGTTTGGACCAGTTCTCCCATTGCACTCTGTGGTTTGACCTCATGCCTCCTGGAGTCTCCTTTCCTCTCTACCAGGTTTCTCTATGACAGCAAACATTATTACATTAAAATGCACATCTCTATACTCTGGAATTGGTGTTTTGTTTATTTTACAGAAAATCTGCTTCCTATGCCCTTATCAAATTATAAAACTCCTGACTTCTCTTAGCCTTTTTATATTCCACTTCCAGTTTTTGGTAGTCACTTATTAACATTTACTCGGTCAACCAGATTTTAGCTCACCAACTCTATACTAGCTATAGTGCTAGACGCTGTCAGGTACTTTTCATTGTTAGTTCACTCATGGTCTGAAAAACTACATGGGCATGCAGTCAAAGAAAGTTATAGGTAATTGAAAAAGAAAAGTAAGAATTGGTTATAACAGATGAACTATTATTGACTTGGAAAAAGTGTAGAAGTCAACAAATAATAACTAAAACTAACATGTTCAGTAATGCAATGTTAATATTAAAGTTTATAATACAAAACATTCGAAAACATAACAAAAATGAAAACCTATAAAATTTCCCATGATTACTACTTACGATATTGAAGGATTTCCTTCTCTATAAAACATAGCAAGCCCTATATATAATCCCATATTATTTTTCCTAAACTAAAATCTTTAATATAAAGACTATCATTGCTCCAAATTTGCTGTAAATGTCAGTTTACAGTCATTTGTAAAGTCATGGAAATTAATGTCAAAATCACACTTTTTTAAGAATTTATAAGCTGAAAAACTTAACCGTGATCAAAACACTTACATCAAAACTTCATTAATTAAGGCAATATAGTTTGGTCCTAGATGTTTTAACAATTTTATATTCTGATCCACTCCTTCTCTATTCAAATTAGTTACAGTGATTATTTAACAATGTAGAAGGAGCTGGATCTCCATCTAATTATCAGAAGTTCATATCAGTAACAAAAATAGAATTCATATTGACTAAGAAAAGATGAATAGCCATCTATCCCCAGGAATTAGTGGATGTTTAGCTAAAGAACCTCCCACACCCACGGGTATAAAATTTGTAGATGTACAAATAAGGGCATCATATAAAATTGCTTACTAATTGTGTATAGTCTACATATATCTTCACACATTTTTAAGCCATCTCTAGATTAATTATAACCCAACAAAATGTAAAAGCTGTATATATATGCTGCATCACTTAGGCAATAATGGCAAGGAAGAGTCCACAGTTCAGATTGCATTTTTCTGAATATTTTCAGTGTGCAGTCATTGAGTTGATACAAAACATACAGATACAGAAGAATGACTGCATATACTGTAATAATGCCAAAAGCAAAATAGGATGATGTTTAACTACCAGGCTACAGAGAAGTTACAGTTACTAGAAGTCTTAAAGAAAACTAACAGGTTCATTAAAAGTCAATGCTGAGAAGTTGGGGGTATAGCAGCTGATCCTTGCCTAGCAGTTAGAGGCTTGGCTCAGTACTAACACTGTATTAATAAAAATTAAAGAGCTTCATATGGTCGCACTGTCTATACTCCCAGCACTCAGAGGCTGAGGAAAGAGCATCTCTGCACAAGGCCAACTGAGGGTTACATAGTAAAATTGTGTCATAAAACAAAGGCAAATAAATAAATAAATAACCTTCCTGATAATGAAATAATGAAGGTATTAAAATAACAGGGATTAAAATATTATGATAAAATCTATAAAGAGCTTTCTCAAGTCAAAGAAATATAACTAATTAAAATTCAATGGCAGCAATCTTCATAAAAAATTAAGCAACTTAAAGTTATAGCCAAGAGGTATCATATGTTCTTCCACAAGAATTATGGGAAATACAACAATATTCAATTGGTAACTATTTGGGAGGAGGAATAGATACCTCAAGTTGAGTGTGATAGCTCAGTCCTGCAATCTAGTACTTGGGAAGCTGAAGTAGGAGGACTGGCCAAGAGTTTTGAGGCAAACCTGGGCTACATAGAGAGTTTTATTTAAGATTGTACTACAGTGTAAGTCCCCATTAAAAATAAACCAAAACAGAAAAACTGGGTAGAGCTCAGTAATAGAATGTTTGCCTAAAATGGATTAGGTCCTGGATTCCCGGATTTGATCTCCAAAATACAGTTTCTCCCCCTGCCTCTCTGACACACACACACACACACACACACACACACACGATCTGAAAATATACACCAATATTGAGCTAATGTTATATCAAAAGATTCATAGAAAGACCTACAAGTGTGTACAAAGATGTACAAGGAAATTCATTAGAGTACTATTTGTAACAACTCAAAGGGAGGAATTACCTGAACGTTCACCAACAGAGAGAATGGCTTAGCCAACAGTGACATACTCAGATAGGTAGGGGACTGAAGAGGCCTGTATCTCTAATAGCATGAAAGACTCTACCATATAGATACCATTAAGCCAGAAGAAATCACTGCAGAAGCTTGTATTCCCAACTACCATGACACCATATTGGCATGGCACTAATTTTAGTCTAATTTAAAACCTCCTAAATTCCCCAGCTATGTAGCTTTTGCCAGCCATGAGAGCTGGCAAGGCTAGGCTTCCTTATTTATGAAATGATAATAATAATACCAACCTCAGAGAGTTATGAAAATGAAATTGCATTTGATTCAACATGGACAGAGGCACTTTCCCAAGGCAGTACCAAAGATGGTATTTCCCTAGACACAACTCACTTTAAAAGGAGTTTTTAATATTTCATCTACTATTGTCTTTAATGCCCTTTAAATAAAACTCGGCATGGATAATTGAATACCAAAATGTAAACTAACTAAGAACATTCCTACTTGTGTGCAGAACAATGAACTCTCACTCTACAACAGGTCACTGCTTGTCACAGTTTCTATTCTGGCTGAGACAGGAAGACCTGGAGAGGTGAAAGGAAGATTGGATTGGGTTAGATAAATATCTTCTCTTCCATCTACATTGTCTTGATTCTTTCAATTTTCTTGTTAAAGTTGTACTATTTATGCTTATCTTACTCTGCAAAAACATGGATAACAATAAAAGAATCGGAAATTCCTGCACCATCATGGCATTTCTGTCTGCCTTTTCCCTTTCTATAGAGGTACCCAGGATCCCCAGAGTCAACAGCATCAAGATACATATATTTAGTTCAGTCACCTTCACATTGTTCCTGTGTTATTTCACTGAGAAAAGCAAACAAAAGGATGTTTAAGTTTAAGGCCTCTTGATTCTGTGCCAAAAAGCAATATTCTGTTCCCTGATCAAAGCAAACAAAACATGACCTCATCTCTGCTTCCCAGCAGCCAGGCTTTCAGGATTAACAAGTATGCAATGAAACTAAGCAAGGACACTTCTGAACTAGCAACCCCAGGCTGTGAAAATTGAATGAGGTAAGAACAAGCTTATTATAAAATTCTAACTTGAATAGTTATCTTATTTACATGTTCAATACTTTGAACAACATTTTTTTCAAGACAGCAATGATTTTTTCAATGTTAAGTAACATATTTCTTTTACTTCCTTGTGATACATCTCAATCAGCGCAGGTCAAAATAAATCCCACATGCCCTGTAAATACAACTGTAAGGCATCTCTCATGTTGCTTCCACAGGTCACAGCTGCAGCTGCAGGCTGGGTTCTGCTTAATCTTCGTGAGAGATCAAAGATGGAAACTGTCCCAGGTTCTCCGGTGCGGAGTTCCAGAAGATGGCTCTGCACAGTACTGCTGGGGACAAGCCAGGCACTTCCACACTCCCACAAACGGACTCCATTCATCATGAGCTTTCTTAGCAGAATCACAGCTCATCCTCATGGGATTGCAGGGACTCGCTTGAAGAGGTTCTAATTGGCATCTAACAACAAACTATGGACAACAGTCCTCTCGTCTCCACAGTTAAAAGAGAACTTAGGTGGTAAAACATTCTGAAAGGGGCTCCTAGTCATGGGAGCGCTGTATAATCTCAAACATCTCTTTCTGTCTCCAGAAATGAGGTCAATCTGCTGAGGCCAATCATTAAGAACAGTGTGTAGACCAGAGGATGGGAAAGGTTCGTGCAGCCAAAGGAAGAAAGCCAAACTGGAGGTCATGGTTTTCAGTGAGGGGATTCAACATTAATAGTCCATGGAGAATCTATGGAGGTGGGGGTTGTAGTTCCCGCCTACATAAGTTTGGACTGCGTTACAATGAAAGAAAACCCCAAATTAACTTCTGCTATGTGTGGAAACATTCTGAGCCAGAAGGTATAAGAGACACATAAGCCTATCTCATAAATCCAGCAAAGCCCCAATTTCTGTGCTTAAGTCATTCCAAGAAGTACTTCGTGTGATAGGATTTTATAAACCTGCTATACCATTCTTCAGTAGGATGTGTCCAGCCCCTTATTTGCATCAATCACAACTCTTAGGTGGCAAAGCATGGGGCCACGGAAATTACACCCAGGCACCAGTCCGAGAGCCAGAAACACAGGTCTCACCTGCTCAGAGTCCCTTTACTTAAGATGTTTGTAAGCCAATTTACCAATTTTCCAATCACTCATTTCACCGTTTGTAACTTGCCTCACGTAGTAAACTGTATTAATGGATTTAAAATACTTATCTTTGGAGTGTAGACTTCTAATTAGGATCTTTCAAATAAATGCTAGTTAATCCTAGCTTGTAGTTTTGTGACTAGGGAACCTAGAAAGCTAATGGCTCCCAACACTAGCCAGATCCATATATAATATGTCATATGTACTTACATAATTCAGAAGAAATTTTAGGTATGATAAAACTACAAATTCCATTCAACTCTTTAACAACTTTGCACAAGTTATCAACTCTAAAAACTGATGCAATGGGTAGGGCAGATGTATAAGGACGATGTTCATTTTCCAAAATTTTATATGAAAAATTTAAAAGTCAAAAGACAATGCTAAGTAGGAAGTTAGTAAGGGCAGGTTTGTTTCACAAATTTTAAGTCTAGTGTAGGTCCCTGAAGAAAAGAAACAAAAACAAATAAAAGTGCCCCAACTTTCCCATAAGGCAACAAAGAAAAAGAGCAGGTCCAAAGACAACAACAAAAGCTGTTATCTACCCCTGTTCTCCAAACAAACAGAAGCAATGGATAAGTGCACACACATGTAAATTCTGCACGCATGATATTTATCTTACTTGATTTATGTTTAAGTGGATTCCACAACATACAAACACAAAACCCATATGGTAGGGAGCGCACTAGAAACAGGAAAGTTGGTGCTGTGGGTGAAGTCCAAAGACCATCTCTGGAGAATTCCTCTTTCTTTGAGGCACCAGCACATTATGAAGTATGCTCCACTTTAGCCCACTAATTGAAATGTTAATATCATCTGGGAAGAAAAACCTGCCTTCCTAGAAACGTATAGAATAAAGTTTGCCCAAAACTGATTATTATTAGCCTCCTAAACCGACTCCTAAAATTTTCTGTCACAAAGCTCTTCAAATGGAATACTCTTTGGCTTACATGGACTTTGGGGGCCAGAGAAATGTACTTTTCTTAAAAGCGTTCAGAAATAGGGCTGAAGTTTTACCTATAGTGGGCTCAGATCCTCCTGACAATTAGACCACTTCACATAGACAGCATCATCATGCCCACACTTAAACTACTAAGTTAGAAAAGTCTTTTCAATTACAGTTCCAGAGAGTGCTGTGGGGAGTCTATATTCTTCTGGCATATGAACCTGCACCACCAGCCTTGCACAGGACCTTATGCACAGAAGGGATCATCAGTTCCAAGAGTCAGCTTGCTAGGGTCTAGAACCAGCTTTCAACTCTTGTTTGTTTGCTTTATTCTTTTCTCATGTATAACATCCCGACTACAGTTTCCCTCCTCCTCTCCTCCTGGTTCTATGGCAGCTCCCCATCCACTCCTCCCCCATTTCTCTTCAGAAGTAGGCAGACCTCCCTGGGATATCAACCAAACATAGCATCTCATGCTGCAGTAAGACTAGGCACATTCTCTCATATTAAGACTGGACAAGGCAACCCAGGAGAAGGAAAAGGATCCCAAAAGCAGATAAGAGTCAGATAGTCCCTGTTCCTACTGTTCAGCGCCCTACAAGAACGCCGAGCTACACAACCATATGTGCAGAGGACCTAGGTCAGAGCCATGCAGGCTTCCTGGTTGCTAGTTCAGTCTCTGTGAGCTTCTATGAGCCCAGGTTAGTTGATTCTGTAGGTCATTTCTTTGTGGTGTCCTTGACCCCTCTGGCTCCTACAATCCTTCCTAGTCACTGCATACTACTCTGAGGCCAAGTCTTCACTCAGAGCTATTGGTGATAGTAAGTGTTTGCTTGTTTTGGTTTTGGTTTTCAACATTCTCTGATAAACATGCAACTCTGTGGAGTGTTTAAAGGATGGATTACTAGGATCCACTTGTCTATCTATTCTAGTTGAACTCATTATGCTTTTTACAGTCATGCTATTAACATTAGCACACTAATAATTTTGCCAACTCTTTATTCCTACATGGTTTAGCATGCATTCAAATGCAAAGCCAAAGCTTTATTTCCCTATTCAATTACGAATCAGGAGGACAGCATGGAGATTTTTCCATTTGGATAAAAGATAATTTAGTATAATTTAGCAAAGGGAGATTTGTGAGAGACTCTCCCCAGTCCCCCGCCACAATCTGAAAATGTTGATTTATGAATGGCTTCCTTCATATATACAGATCCATATACAGACACAAACCCTGGACTTAGCAGTAATATGGAAATGGAAAGGAGTCTAACACATGTGAAAAATCACATCACCTGAGAATGAAGGTAAGAAGAAGCTGAGTATGGCGGCTCACTCTATAATCTCAGGACTCCACAGGCTGAGGCAGGAAGATTGCTAAGAGTTTGAGACCACCCTGGCCACTCCGTGAAGAGCATCAGGTAGACAGGGCTACCCCAGGGTCAAGCCTGTTCCCAAGTGCACTAGGCTCACTTTTATAATCCACTCAGTGAAGAGCATCAGGTAGCCAGGGCTACCCCAGGGCCTTCCCTGTTCCCAAGTGCACTAGGCTCACTTTTATAATCCACTCAGTGAAGAGTATCAGGTTAGCCAGGGCTACCCCAGGGCCAGACCTTCCCTGTTCCCAAGTGCACTAGGCTTACTTTTATAATCTACTCAGTGAAGAGTATCAGGTTAGCCAGGGCTACCCCAGGGCCAGACCTTCCCTGTTCCCAAGTGCACTAGGCTCACTTTTATAATCTACTTGCCATGCTGAATAAAAATAAATTAGTCGCCAGGCGGTGGTGGCGCACGCCTGTAATCCCAGCACTAGGGAGACAGAGGCAGGAGGATCTTTGTGAGTTCAAGGCCAGCCTGGTCTACTGAGAGAGATCCAGGAAAGGCACAACGCTACACAGAGAAACCCTGTCTCGAAAAAACACAAAAATAAATAAATAAATAAACAAACAAACAAATAAATAAGTCTACCTGTGAAGACATTAATACACTAAGCTATATTTCTAGACCTCCTTGTAGGGTATTACGTCTCCAACTTTCTCAAATTGGGCTAGAGCTATGTAAACACTGCTAGGTTCTGAGAGAGAAAAAAAACAATCTATATCATTCTCCATCTAAGGTATTTTATTGCAAAAACAAGACCTCCCAATATTGTTAGCTTCCTGTGTGCTACCATCTAAGAAATAAATACAAATATGGGCCTTCTGAAACTGTTAAGCACATGAGCAACCACAATGATACAAAGAGCTAGTCAATCATCTAAAGAAGCACCTCCTCATACAGCATAATTGCAAAGATCTGGTCTTGGTTTAAAGATACAGAGTCGAGAGATAGAGATACTACCCAAACCACTGACCTCACTAAAGGCAAATGGTGAGGCCAAAGACCCAAGCCCATAGTGCTCAAGTGCACTAATCATTAGCAGATAGGCCTGTCTATTCTGCTCAGCAGCCTTGATCCCAAAAGCCTACTCCCTAGGGGCCACAACAGGGCCCGAGGCAGTTCCAGTCCTTCCTCCCCGCTTCTCCTTAAATACGACCATGGCACTTAGAGGTGGCCACTGGCCGTGGCACTGAATGGACCTTCCACATGATCCACTTACCATGTATGAAGCCCTGCCCTTACACCACACAGAGAACACTTTCTAGGATCAGTTCTTATCTAAAAGCTACAGAAAGAATGGGCAAAATGGTGTTCGGAGTTAGTGGAGATACTGAAAAGTAAAAAGAAATTTATATTGCTGAGTTTTCTTAATATATACCTTGATAATATTATTCTTGCATTATTTGAAATGATGAAACTTGTCATTTCTCTCAATATATTCATAGAAATGCACTGACAGAAAGACTTGATGATAAAATCAAGCATACATCTCTGGATTAGTGATGGCACTAACTATATTATTCTCAGAGATAATTAAAAATCAAATACAGAGGATACAAAAACTTTGAATTCCACATAGTTACAGCAGCTCTGCAAAAAGCCAATATGTGCACATAAAGTTAAATCTTTAATATATATGTATGTATGCACACACATCTATACACATTTGTAAAAATATGTGGCATTCTTGAGAGCACATCCATAACAATTTTCTCTTGAAAAACTTATGATTGCCAGGCAAGGTGGCACACACCTTTAACCCCAGCACCTGGGAAACAGAGGCAGTGGAGCTCTGTGACTTTCAGGTCAACCTGGTCTACATATTGAGTTCCAGACCAGACAGAGCTACCTAGTGAGATTCTGTCTTCAAAAACATTTAATTACTTAGTTAAAATATTTTATTATCATTCTAATTGTCTATGGTGATACATGAGGAGGCCAGAGGACAGCTCTGTGGACTCAGCACTCACCTTTCGTTTTCTGTGGCCTCTGGTTATTGAGCTCAGACTGCCAGGCTCGCACAGCTAGGAATGTTGCTAGCAATGAGCCATCTTGACAGCCGAGAAATTGTCAATGAAATAAAAATGATCAGAAGGGCCTATATCTTTTAATTATAAAAAATAAAGCAGAATTCAGTATAATCAATACCATTATACAAGTCCAAAGTTTTTAATACCCCTAGTGGACAGTTTAACAGAAAACTGGGTAATCCGCTATTGGTCATGGTTTCCTTAGTGTTTTTCAAATTATTGTAAACAATTAAACATTTTCATGAGAAATTAGCAATGCTCTTTTGAAGCTCAGTGGAGCTCTTATTTTAAATCAGAGACATATGCTTTGCAAGCTGACAAATGGTAGCCAGTATGAAGTAAATTTCTGGCCTTGGTACAGTTCCCAATGGACATGTGTCCTCATCAAAAAAAAAAAAAAAAAAAAAAAAGACTAATTATCCCAAAGGTACTTAGTAGATAGTATTAAACTCCACAATTAGTAGATTTTAAGGGAAAAAAGATTATCTTTAGTAATCTTTATTCATGATTCAATCAGTTGAAAAGCCTGGAGCAGAAAGCTTGGGTTTCCTGGAGACAAAAGTCCTATCTGTTATTGCAACTGCATCCCTGCATTGCTGTTCTAGCTTCCTGGTTATTCCTGTAGATTGCATCCCTGCACAGCCCACTCCACTTGTATGAACCAATTGCTTGCAAAGATCTCCTGGTATGTACCACTACTGGTTCTCCTCCCTTGACTCAACTTTGATGAAACAAGCACTCCATGTCTTCATCCTGCAGCAAGACAGACAGAGATTTTATGGAAGCATCCTTCAAAGTGCTAACTCTAACCTACACAACTTGTGAATCAATCTAATGGGTCAGGAGTGGGGTGGGAGAAGTTGAAAAATACAGGATACAAAACATCAATATTTATTCATGTACAAAAAATACTCATTGTACTTTAAAAATTAGTTTCAATTGAACATATATATACATTTATATTATGTACCAATGTAAAATAGTTGTGACTTGGAAAATAAAGGCACAAAAGAATTTAAGAATTTAATATAAGCATCTCAAATTACTGAGATTCAAGCGGTAGCTATAATCTAGAAATAATTAACCTTCATATTCTCTCTCTCTCTCTCTCTCTCTCTCTCTCTCTCTCTCTCTCTCTCTCCCACCCCACTAATTCATTGCAAATTCTTACTGAGCACCACCAGCTCCCTGGTTGATGCTGAGCTCAGTACTAAGAATGAGAATGGCCTGTGACCTTAACCCACACTATACCTAGAAAAGAGGAACACAGGGACAATGGCTAAGCCCCTCCAGGGAAGGGAAAAAGAGGTGAGCAAGAGAGCACTTCCTGAGAAGCATAAAACCAGAGACTTCACCCAGCTCTGGTGACAGTCACCAAATCATAATTAGGGGAGGGGAAAGGAGTGGTGGTATCTAAGAAGCGCAGCATGAAAGGTAGACCCATGAAGCAATTCTCAACAGCCCATGGCTAGAGTGGCGCATGAGAAAAGAGCACGAGAAAGTGAGCATGGGGGGGGGGGGCTTTGGGTCAGATGGTAGACATAGGAATAAGAGCACACAGCAGACAGTCATGACAAGTGCTTTTCTTTCCAGGAGTGGGCATCTATGGAAAGGGTGGGCAGTGCTAGGACCCAAAGGAAAACAGCAAGCTAGACACTTTCTGAACCTTGCCTTCACAACCCTGTGAGGGGTGTGGGAGGCTAGACCACTCTTGCTGTGACAATGCCCCTGGTGTTGTGCTCAGTCATTCACACAACAGAGGGAAGGCTGGGATGTGGCCACACAACTCTGGCAAAGGTAATGCAGCAATCTTAGAAAGTCAATGAGCAAAGGTGTTGGGAACTCAGGTCTCTCTTCCAGGTCAGCGAGGCGCAGGCAGGGCACACAAGAGACAGCAGCAGTAAAGAGCCTATGTCTGCAGGACACAGCTGAGCGCCCTTAGGGTGGGACCACACAGAGCACCTGCTGTCTGAAATCTTGTCTGTGGGAATCATGGATGCTCTCTGGGAAAGAGACTCCTACCTAGAGGCTAAAGACAAGGAGCACCTGATCTCCTAAGCTCTCCTTCAGGCCCAGATGCTCAGAGAGGTGAGAGGGAGCAATTCTACCAGCAGCAGAGATGTCCACGCAGCAGCACTAAAAACTTAAATTTCAGTAACAGTCATGAGTAAAGTAGGTTTGGTTTTCACACCCTGCAAACTGAGGCCAGACATGGCCTACTGGACAAAGCAGACCCCAGCGGAAGCCCAAAAAGCAACTGTCAGATATCGCCTCTCTACATTTGATGTTGAGTTGGTGAGCTGACTAGATGTAAAAGGAACTTTACTGCACTCTGGGCAGCTGTGATGATGCAAATGTAAAAGTATGTTGCCCCACAAGGCGGGAAGGACTTGGCTTCCTTTTAAATAAACAGACCCTCTCATTTTGGCTTATCTAAGAACTTCAGGCAAATGTAACTGATGGATTCTTTGGTGTCACTGAAAACATCAATACACAGTTAAATCTCTTAACTGTCTCAAGGTTCCCTTATTTACAGGCAGAAGTGCTTTGCAGGAAACAAGACAATCAGTGATCTTTATCAAAACATGTGGAAGATGATGTTGTCACATTATTCTTGGTATGTTTAAAGAGAAAACTGCCAAGACACCCATTATCATGGGATTAATGGTCAAATCTGGAGGTCACTGACCCTTGAATAACACTAACTCTAACCTCATACATCTTGTAATAAGAACTGATGACTTTGTAAATACTGTGAGAACCACTGTTTTTTAAATCAATTGTCTCCATGACCTCAGAAACTGTTCACACAAAAGAATTCAGCAAAGCTCACTGAGAATTTCTCAGTCAAAAAAAAAAAAAAAGAAAGAAAGAAAAGAAAAAGAAAGCTAATGCTTTGTTAAAGAGAAAGGGATAAAATATCACTGCCACCTTGGCTCCTGATTCTGTACAGCAAGTCCACTGTCGTGGGCCATCTTGATGCCTTGATAGGACATGAAACTAAATGGCAGGGTTCCCAGGTCCATCAGATTTGAGGACAGCAGGACCCTTCTCTCCACAGGGACTTGGGAGCAGAGAAGTCTCCCTCTTTTCGACCACCCACTCCCATGGACAAAATCAGTCTAACTCTCTCATAGATTCTAGCTCTTCTCATTTCCTATTTCCTGCCTGTCCTAGTAGTTAAGATATCTTGTTACTTAATTCACTGCATTCTATCATTCCTGAACTGTGGTTCCAATCACGTCATTTGGGGTCAGGAAACAGCTCACAGAGACAGGGACAGAGTCAATTTCAAGTGATTTAGTGACTTCTCTATATCCACTTTTACTATTTTAACATGACAAGTATTGGCCAAACACTACTTTCTGATGGTAATGGTGTGTGTGTGGGGGGGGGGGGGGCATTTCTGAAAGCCTCCTAAGGTTCTCCATTACCTGCAGATCAAAGTCCAAACACTCAGAAAGGCATTTGCTCAATGGCTCTAGATCCATTTTTACCCACATTACTTGCTTTCACTTCTCCTTGTATGCAAAACCTGCTAGTACTTGGTAGTACTGGTAGTATTTGGTAAAGTATTTACCTAGTAGTGTTTGTTTGGTAAAGCCTCTGACTTTCCTATACACAAGTTACATTATGCTACACTAAATATATATGAGTGCCCACAGGTTCTATTCAGCTAACTACAGGAACATTGAGGATGGAGCAGTTTCATCCATAACAACATGAACAGTTAGTTATAATTGTCACCAATCTATGTGTCACTGATACCTTCCATATAAACCACATTAAACAGAAGAAAAATAACTTGTTTAGTGTGAGACACATTATTCTTGCACAAACAAACTGATATTGAAACATTGCATGTTAATATATGAAACTTTTGAAATTATTATGTAGTTGCTTAAGTTTAAGGAAGAGTTTAAAGTAAAATAACTTCCAAACAAGGAGGTCCCCACAGGTTCTCAGTTTAGGATAACTATTGAGCTAAATATCCATAGCTGACATCCTTTGCAAGACTGTATTCTAGGACAGCTGACTTAACAGCATGGTCTTGGGTATCATCTCAGGGACAACATGCCACCAAACAGGGGCACATACGTCTGGAATTAATTTTAAATCTTACTGCAGATCATCTAGAAAAGGCCTCTAGGCTCATTTTTAAAGGGCCACTCTGCTTCTGCCAAGAACACTTCTGCTTTCTTCTCTTCCTCATCATGATTATAAAAGTATATCATTTGAGAGACAAGACATTAATATTGGGTTATCTGGTTGAAGTCTGGCGGGAAGAAGTAAAATATTTAGGAGTGTTTCAGTGGTAGTTAGTGAATTTAAATGTGCAAATTAATAAAATAATTGCCTCCTCCTAGAGCTTTGAATGCAGCATATGGCCCTGAGTGATAAGGGGTCAGTTATGGCTGAATGCCCCACAACTGTGACAGATTAACTGATTATAATACAGGAGTCTATGTCAATCTTATCCCCTAGACATGGTGGTCTGAACCTGAGAAACTCCACCTGTTAATGTCTGTCTTCTCCTAAGCCCCAAATACAAACAAGCAGTGTATAAGAGTTCAGGTCTATGGGAACCTGCTCCCACTCATCCCCACCTGCTGGACTGACATAAAGAACATAAGAGCGTGCACCATGTGTTTCAAACTAACCTGAAGAGACAGACTCAAATGCTTTGAGACTGATGAACTGCCTAACATAGCCATGACAGCTAAGAGCAAAGCTGAATGAACAGAATTTTGCCTCCCTCTTTCACTCTGGAAGAAACCAAAGTCAGCTCTGAAATACAGGTCTCAATGTATTGTCTACCCTGGCCTTGTTGTAAGAAACTCTTCAGTCTACTCTAATACCCCTCCGTCATCATCTGTTAAGCATTAAGTTTTTGGTACTGACTACCTTCTGTGCATCCTTGTGGGGGTTTGAATGAGAATGGTCCCTGTAGGCTCTTGTTTGAATGTTTAGTCACCTTTGATAGGGTTAGAAGGAGTAGGAGGTGTGGCCTTGCTGCAAGAAGTGTGTTGGTAGGCTTTGAGGTTTCAAAAGTCTGTTAGGCCTAGTCACTCTGTCTCTCTTGTCTCTCTGTCTCTCTTGTCTCTCTGTCTCTCTTGTCTCTCTGTCTCTCTTGTCTCTCTCTGTCTCTCTGTCTCTCTGTCTCTCTCTGTCTCTCTCTGTCTCTCTCTCTCTCTCTCTCTCTCTCTGGATTAGGATGTAGCTCTCAACTATTTCTCTAGCACCACGTCTGCTTTCTGCCATGCTCTCCACTATAGTATAATGGAACAGGCCTCTGAAACTATAAACAAACCCCCAGTTAAATGTTTTCATTTGTAAGAGCTGCCATGGTCATAGTGTCTCTTCACAGCAGAACACTGACTACAATAATACTCCTAGACTGTTTAAACCACATTGCCATCTGCCATCTTCAGTATAGGATGGGTATCTTTTCCTTCTTGTATCTCCAGCACTTGACATTATTTCCTCTCAACAGAAGATCCTTGTCAGATGTGTCTTATAAAGGATGCTGCCTGGTAAATACAGTTTTCTTGGAAACTGTCATTTAGCTAACGCCCTTGGATAGGAACTCTACTCATGCAGCAAAAAAAAACTGTTCAAGGCCAGTATTCTCAGCACTTAGTAGCAGAGGGCAGGGTTGACGCAAGTTCAAGTTCAAGGACAGCCTGACATACACAGAGAGTTTCAGGCCAGCCAAAGTCTTCCAGATAACCTGGCAACATGAACAAAGAGATCTTCCTCACCATCTGATTGAGCCGCCTACCAGCTTCTACTACAATCCCTAGTACTCAGGCTATGCAAAACTCAGTCTAGAAGTAGCTATAGTCAGAAAGGGTCCGTAACAGTAAAAGTAGTATCAGCAGCTCAGAATCCATAATGGGCTGAGAAAGCTGCTTCTTCCAAGACTGGGCTTGGCCCACCTTTTGCGCTGCTCTACTTCTTCTGTTGCTGAACATAATGTGAGTGAGTGAATACCCATTCCCCACAATCTAGCAAACTTTCCATTCTACTCAAGGGTGCCTGAACAGAGCCAGGAGGAATGATACATGCCTAGAATTCCAGCTACTCCAGAGGCTGGTACAGAGGCAGAAGACCCACAAGAGTGAAGACAGCCTTGTCTAAATAGCGGACCCTATCTCAAACCATAAACACAGGAAAGAGTATGGATGCAAGTCAGTGGGAGATGACCAGCTTAACATACACAAGATCCAGGATTCAGTGCCCAGCAAGAAAAAGGAGGGAGGCTCATTAACAGAAAACTAAGACAGACACAGAGGGAAAGGATGGAATCAATTCACAAATGAAATCTTGAATGGCAAATAGACATTAAATCTTTCCATACACTATCAAAGTAAACTTTCTGGATTTCACATTAATTCAGCTACACGTTAGTGATGCTTCTAGTACTAAGTTACACCATGAAAACTCACATTTATAATGATGTGCCTAAGGAACTGGGAACAAAAAAACTTTGTATTTTATAATTCTTCAGTGCAGAATAAAACCACACTGAGCCATATTTAATATAATAAACATATATTTGCCAACTGGTTTAGAGAATGCTTACAGTCAAGCTGTCACCAACTCAAGGAAAGGATTATTGAGTTTTAACCTTAAATATTAACAAATGACCACAGGCTAGATTCTCAATAGCAAAAGAGAGCTAAGATCTGACTTCTCATTCAAGACAGCTTAGTTAGAAAGCATTTTTATTTTAATTCTGAGAGTATGGTATAGAAAAGTCAGCCCAACATTCCTTGCAGACATCTGGCTAAGGCCTGCTCAGTGGAAAATTACTGTTCATGCTGAGCAAAAAAATAATACCATGCTTCAGTTGAAGTTTTCTGGGCTTAGTTCACAATGGCTTTTTGTATGCATGTTTATGTGGAAGAATTTTTTCATCATATGAAAACAGAAAAATTATTCCCTTGAGTTACAGTGATAGGTGACTGGAACATACTAATCAATCAGAAGAATAAAACTTTATTGAAAACTAAAAAATACTGTAATTTTTAAAAGTTAGCCTCTGGGCTACAAAATCACAGTTTTACAATTACATGGAAACATAAGACCACACCAGGCTAACCATTCCCTTCTGCAGTAGACCGTCCAGGAGCTGGCTAAGAAATGCAGTGTCTTCCCAGCACCCTGGAATGGTCACCACCAGTTGATCAAGTCAGGAAGACAGAAGAAGCACAGTTGCTATATTTAATCTAGGTTCTTAGATTTAGGGCAAAAAGTCCATATTTTCCAGAAATCAAAGTTGGTGTCATATATTCCAGACACATTAGGATGTTCTTTATAATTACTTATCTTGTATTCTAATGGAAGTGTTTTAGAATACAAGAGAGATGAGCAGCACAAGACACAATTCCCTATGAAAAACAGAGACTGTGCCTCACTCAGGAATGGGTGACTTTGAAAGTCACACTTAGAACTCTGAGTTAAGGCTTGTGCCTTAGAAAACACCTAAAAAATATGAAAAATGGAAGTTGCTGTAAGGTAGCTGGGCTGCTGATGTTAAATATTCTCAGACTTTGATTTTCTACACTTACAAAAACATAAATGAATAATTTCAACCATTTTCTATGGAAAAAGCAACCCATTAGCATTGCTAGTTATAAATAGATGTCGGTAGGATGACTCAGAAGATCTGTTCTGCCACTCGAGGTATCTTAAGAAAGTTGACCTTTGTAGGTTCCCATTTTCCTCATCTGTAAAAATGAGGGAAGTAAAGTAAATGGTCTCAGATACTGTTCAGAGCTGTGATGCTTCAATGTTCTGCCTACATTAAGTTTGATATTTGCAGATAACAAACTATTATTCTTTGAGTGGTTTGCACCATTAGCAGAAGTGATTGAGGGAAAATGATCACCTTTCTGTTAAGCTTTACATATTATTATTCCATTTTACTTTTTTATTATATACTCTTACCAGTATCTCAAGAAATTCCAAGGCCTCAATATCCTAGAAATGATAAGAACTTCCTTTAGTGACTTCTCTTACCTCTCAGAGGTTACCTATCCCTTAAGAGTCACTGGCCACATGATCCCTTCATGAAGGACAGCTGACAGACCAGGCTGGAGTTAGATCAGAGCTCTGCCCATTCCCAACACACATTGCCTCACAACCTGGTGATCCCAGTGCAGAGAGATGCATTGGGGAATATTTAGCACCACATTCAAGCAGCCTCACAGGAGACCATGACTACAAAACAAGAACAAAATTTTTTGTTAATAAACCATAAATTCTAGCATTGGCTAAATGTATCTGAAAGTGTTTTGTAGCCTACATATGGCCATCATAAAATCCTGGTCTTCCACAGAAATGCTAGCATGACACCTATCTCCATTCTATAAACATTTCATTATGTTTCACACTTTCCTATCAAACTCTGACTTCTTTAAGCATTATACACCATGAGCTAACAAACAGGCTGGCTCAGATTAGGGATTCCATGGTGCTGTGACAAAAGGAAATTTTCTTTATTTGTAGTGTAAATGGGAGTAAGGAGAGCAAGAGTTCTAACGAACTACAGCTATGACACATTTCAAGGCATAAAGCATTTATCTTTAAATATAATATTAGACTCATGCCTGATTACAAAAAGACTGACCTAAAACATATTAATAAGATCTCAGTGAGGTCAAAGTGAACATCTTGGTTACAATATTCACACTTCAATTAAGTTTGTTCCTACCTCTCAAAGGATGAAGAAATGTTCCCGAAGGCAGATTTACAAGCTCTGCACAGCTACATCAAGTGTGTCAGAGATGCAGAATGTACCTCTCAATACAACAGATCAGGCATACACTTCTGCTCTCCCAACTGTCTTTTCGGTACCCAACAGCATTTTTATTAATTCCACTGACTTCTGGTTTACAGCAGTGCGTACTGTGGTGGATTGAACGGGAAATGTACCCAGAGGCTCATGTATTGCAACACTTAGTCCCCTGTTGGTGGAGCTGTTTGGGGAGGTTAAAGGACCTTCAGGAGGTGACATTGAAGAGGAAGTACATCACTGGGGTCAAGCTTAAGGTTCTAGAGCATTGCTTCACTTCCTGCCCTCCCACTGTGCTCTGTAGACAGATGCAACGTCATCAGCCAGTCATGACTTCCCTATTCGTGGACTCTATTGCTCTGCAACCGGAAGTCAAACAAATCTTCTTCCTTGAGTGGCTTTGTGTCATGAAATTTTATAACATCAACAGAAAGGCAATGAAAATGTCTACTTTATAAGTTATATTTACTATTTGTAATGCTCTCATTTCTATTGATCATGAACTATTTTCAAATGTAAGTGCATATGACTCCCGTTTTATTGTTTTTTCTTAATTATTAAAAATATATGTGTATGGGTGTTGCGCCTGCATGTATGTGCACCATGTTCAAGCCTGGAGCTCAGGGGGCCAGAAGACGGTCCAGGATTCCCTGGAGCTAGATTTGCAAATGGCTGTGAATGCCATGTGTGTTCTGTGAATAGAACTCAGGTCCTCAGTGCTTTGTGAAAGACAAATATATTTCCTTGGGCATTTTCTAGGGTCTCTGTTATGACACTGACTGTAACATTGATCAACTGCAAACTGTCCACAACAAGAGAATAACTCAGGCAATGCTGGGCTAGTACTGCATCACATGGCCTTACTACACAAACAAAAGCCACAATTCAGAAAATAAGGAATTAAATCTCAAAACAATGAACTTTGGAAAATAGAGAGTATCAACAAAGATAATATCCATTAAAAGAAAAAAGATGGTTACTAAACACACATTATTTAGTAAAGTGATTACTTCCTGGAAAGTCTTTGAGATCATTTCATTTAGGGTGATGGACATTGTGGACATCCAGGCCTATAATATTTTATTTCTTTAAATATCAAAATATAATTGTTAAGTATACAAAAAACACTGAGGGTTTGTGGAGCTGAGTTGTGGGCACCTAAGCTATCACTCCCATGCGGTCCTCCCTGTTCAGTGTCGATTACAATAAAAAGGTGTAAAAGGAAATCTCGGCAGAAATAATTTCTTAGTGACTTTGGGTCCATTTTCCCCGGTTTTATTAACTTCCCTACTGGGTCACTGTGTCCTCTTGATTGTTCTCTGTCTTTCAGTACATAACCCTTCACAGATCCAGCAACAGCCTACTGAATTCTCTGTCCAGGTTGGCCCTTACCGAAGGCAGAGCTTTTCTCCTAACAGAGACCTTCAGCTCCTGTCAGCAAACTGATGAAGGTGTCTACTCTTCCCTCCTCTTTCCCAGTGGGGCCTCCCCAGCATGCCACACTCCGTAAGCCTTTGCATCCAAGTGTGAACTCCCTGAAGCTCAACTGTCCTCTAGTCCTTACAGGAAAGGCACACATGTCAGGACACATTTTCAGTATCTGGCACACTGGAAAGTGAAGGAGCAGCAGAAGCAGGAAGGCCCGACATTTCTTCCTTACCTGCTTCCTTGAAGGACCAGGAAGCTAGCGAAAACCTGGGATGGGCACCTGTTCCTTCAAAGACTGTCATGGGAGAGGTTTTCCCTTGACAAGGGGATGACAAAGGAGTGACACAAGAGGGTATGAAGCAGAGTGGGGAAAGGACCAGAAACTTCCCATGAGTTTCCCAAGGTTAGTGCCATCATGCCTCTGTTCTACAAGGACTGTTTCCAATGACTGTCCATGCATATGAAGACAAATTTTCCTTCTTTCTCCTCTCCTCCCCTCTCCCCTCCCCTCCCCTCTCTCCATGTCTATGCATGGGTGTGACATGGAGTCTAAGTAGACTACACTGGCCTTGAACTCACAACCTTCCTTCTGGCCTCAGCCTTCTAAATACTGAGACCAGAGGTGTGTGGCATGCCAGGTCGTCTGCTACTTCATTTCTGAAGGTCCTTGTATCAAGTAAAATCTGTATTAGAAGAACGGGCATGCTTTTCTGTTACTAACCTATTGCCATGGGTAAGAAAAAGGGTTTGTTTATTTTCATACCTTATATGCCTTTTGGTGTTTGATGGGTTTTTTGTTTGTTTGGTTGGTTGGTTTGGTTTGGGGTTTTTTTTGGTTTTTTGCTTTCTTTATTTAAATTTGGATTTTGGGGGGTTTTGTTTGTTTGTTTGTTTTTGTTTGTGCAGTACTGTAGATTAAACCTAGGTCCTCACACTTGCTAAGCAAAAATTCTGCCAGCAAGCTACATACATCCCTTGCCCCAACCCTACTCTTCTGACATAGGTCAGGCAGTTTTCACTTCAGGCTTGTGGAACCTCAAGGTCAGTTAGAGGTAGCTTAGGACTTTCCTAGGTATTTCCTGAGAACTCACGGCCTGCAACAGCAAAGGACCTTCGCAGTTCTCAGGAACATATCAGAACGCCTCCAAACACCCTTAATATCACATTCCCTAGACCTCCTTTTTCCTTTTGTTCATTATCATTTGTGCCAGCACATAACTGCCTCTACTACAGCAGGTATGCTAAATTGTTTGTGGAAGAACCTCCCACTGCCACCAAAATAATTTAAACACAGTAGAAGAGCTCTGAGTTCCTAAACCACAACAGTTGATGAGTGGAAGCTTCCAGAGACTAATGGACAGGTCCATTAAAAAGTCTATGTCGGTGGTGGCACACGCCTTTAATCCCAGCACTCGGGAGGCAGAGGCAGGTGGATGTCTGTGAGTTTGAGGCCAGCCTGGTCTACAAAGCGTGTTCCAGGAAAGGCGCAAAGCTACACAGAGAAACCCTGTCTAAAAAAAAAAAAAAAAAAAAAAAAAAAAAAAAAAAAAAAAAAAAGGAAAAAAAGAAAAAAAAAAGTCTACGTAAATGGAGTTTCAAAGGAGACCATCACCAAACGGCCTCCACGGTGGCTGCCTGACTGTGTTTCTCACCGAGGATGTTGATTTCAGTATTAGGACTAAAGCACTGGAGAGGCTGGGTAGGGTTAGCACAGTAAATTCAAATTACTCAACTTTTGCTGCTCTCTCTCTCCAGCCTTGCCATTTTCCTGGAATAAATGCCTCCTAGTCTGCAAGTCTAGCTTCCAGGAGTAGTTGCTGGCCACTGGACCAGGGCTGCTTTCCTGGAGAAGCATGTCTTCAAAGGCACAGATTACACAGTTCTCCATGACATCATTTCATGCAAACTGGGCCACCTGGGCCATCTCCAGGTCACTAATGCACCTTGTAGGGTTGCTGGTTTTCCCTCTGTTTAATTTGTGCAGAGATTCTATTCCTTTGCTTTCAATTCACTAACTTGCCCTTTAATGTGCAGTTCATTCCACACAGGGCATTTCCTGTCTCATTTTTCTTTATTGTGCCTATCTTAAGAATAATTTTCATAACTTTCTAATGCTTTTTTCTTTTGCATCTGAAACATCAGAATAATCATTTTAATTTACTTATGTGGTATTATATTGTATACACTAATAAATTTGCCTGAAGATCAGAGAGACAAAGGAACAAGCTACTAGATTAAACATATAGGTCCAGCAGTGGTGGCACACACCTTTAATCCCAGCATTTGGGAGGCAGAGATCCGGCTGGATCTCTGTGAGTTCAAAGTCACCCTGGACTAAATGAGATTAACTCAAGTCTAGGAGAGAAACAGAGCTGGACAGTGGTAGCACACACTTTAGTCCCAGCACTAGGAAAGCTGAGACAGGAAATGATATGGGTGGGCAAAGAAAGGTATATAAGGCATGAGGAGACAGGAACTAAAGGCTTTCAGTTAGAGGCTTTCGGCTAGAGGGCTTTTTCAGACTGAGGAGTCCTCCAGGTAAGATGGCTTGTTCCTTGGTCTCTCTGGTCTTCCAGCATTTGCCCCAATATCTGGCACCTGGGTTTTTTTTATTAAGACCATTTAGGAATTCCTGTTACATACTTATGTACTAATTCTTTCATTTTTGAAATTATATTATCAACATTGAATGATTTTTCTCTTCATTATATTTGCTTCTTAAATTTTTGCTTCCTTTCATGGTTGGATATTTCTGGTTGAATGTTAGATTTGTGAATTTAGCCTTGCTGTTTATTTTGAATTTACACAGATATTCCCAGGCCTTGTTCTAGGCTGTGATGAGTTATATCGAACCATTGTATCTACATAGGACTTGACTTCAGCTATGAAAAGGAGACCGAAACCTACATCTGGTCTACCTTCAAGATTTTCCCCACTGGAGGAAAGCACTTCTCTGGTTCTCCAATTGAGCCTATTAATTTTTACATTGAATGAGGTGACCATGCACTGATGAATGGCAGGCAAATGTGTTAGCGCTCAGCCCCAACCTGTTCTCCCTGCAATGACCTCTTCATCATCGAAAGCTCACTTTAGTAGTGTTTTTTGCCTTTTGGGGAACTCACTGCCCTTCCCTATATGTTATCCATTATCTCATACAACCTGCTTTCTATTTGAAATGTTTGCACATAATAACTAGAAGCAAAAGTGGAAATTTTCAAGTTACATCCATGTTTCATTAGCTCCTGAACTCTGAGCCCTTCTCTCCCTTCCCCTGAACTGGGGATATAGCCTAGTTAGTTGCATGCCACCTCCAAAATGTGCCTCTTTTGCATGAGGCTTATTTTGAGATGATTATTTTGAAAAAGTGGCAATCACAGAAGAAATTTTTAAAAATAAGCAGGAACTCTTTTAAATGGAAAACCAACCTTTATTAAGGAACTGCTCAACTTTTAAGTGTTTTTCTCTCTGCACCAGGACAGAAAGGATGACTATCAAGGACTCCTACCCCTGGAGAAGATGCTGGTGCATGTCTGCTAACAAACCACACTGTTTGTCTGCTCATCCTGGACACCCCACTGGCTCACCTTGTACACAAACTGCTTTTCTTTTTAAGTTAAATAATATCATGTGTATGGGTGCCTTGTCTGTTTATATGTCTGTGGACCACTGGCATTCTTGGTATCCTGAGAAAGGGAAAAGAGGCTTTCAGATCCCCTGGAACTGGAGTTTCAGACAGTTGTGCACCACCATGCAGGTCCTGGGATTAAAGCCCAGGTCCTCTGGAAGAGCTCTAAGTGTTCCTAACTGCTGAACCAGCTCTCCAGCCCCACAAACTCCTTTTCCCCTTTGAAATGTTTATTTTGTGTGATTTTATTAAAAGTAGTGGGGAAAATGAACTAAACTTTTCACAACTTATTTTCTTTCATATTAAATTGCTAAATAAAAACATGCAACTAGATAGGGATTGGATTCTGGAAACAATAATATTTAAAAACTGAAAAATTTCCAGACAAGGCTCATATGCTATTTCCCTTTGCAAGTGCTCTGGAAAGAAGCAGATATGGACATCGCCAGCCTCATTCTCTTCCTAGCTTGTCACACTACATTACAAATGCTTCTGTAGTTGCTAACAACAAAAAGACAGGCTTGAGCAATCATTCTCAAAATCCTAAAATCTCATGATTTGATGATTCTTTGTAAAAGACATTAAATACACTTGCAATTTACTATAAAGAGATATTGCTCACTAACTCTATAAGATGCATGAAATTTATCAAACCATTTCTAAATATGATTGCTTAGCTCTATCCTTCATCCCTGTGTTGTTAGAGATGAAAACCAGGGCCAGTAGCCCAGAGCCACACCCAGCCATGGTGGCATAGTTTTATGAGGATTTTACATTAGGGAATCATAGGAAAATATTCAATAGAGCGGTAATGAAAACCCACCTTCAGCTTGATAGAAATCACAAATCCACACCTTCTCTATCCTCCTTGATATTCTGTAAATAATTTTCCTCCATCCTTTTCTTTTATTGATTTATCATCATTTAAGAATTGCTTCCCTTGATATTTGAGGTGTCAAGGTGGAAGCCATTGTTCACTTCTTGCTTTCTTTAATATGCTAGAGTATATATAACGATTTCATAATACTCTGAAAAGAGTAACTATAGTTCAGACCTCCAATTAGAAATGGGCAATAATGGAAAGGGGGGAAATGTATGACCTAAATACCCCCCAAAATTACACTGTATTCCTCATTAGGATCCTAAACTTGTAATTTCATGTGGGTAAATGCTGACAAAACAGTTATAACAAAAAACACCATCTTAGTGTCGAGGGGACAGTTACACAGGTCAAGGCGCTTGCTGCCTAGCCTGAGAGCCGAGTTCAATCCCTGGGTCCCACAGGTAGGAGGAGAGAATCTGCTCCTACAACTTGACCTCTGACCTCCACAGGCACACTGAGAATTACTTTTCTCTTCCTGAGACTATTTCTGTATTTTTACATAAAATGCATGCTTACATTTATAAATAAGTAAGTTAATAAAATGCAGTAGCTCTGAGCTAGCTAGATTGAACTCTAAGTCTTAGCTTGGCCCATCAAGTGGGCACCTTTGTCTGCTCCTGTGAAACAGAAAACCCTGACAGTTCATTTCCTCTCTTGAACCACTGGTGTTTAATAGCTGCCTGAATTTGCTTCAGTTGAATGATTTCACAGGGAACCCTCAGAAGGTCATGGTGGTCTATGTTTACTTAAGCAATTATTTCGACGTCCCTTTCTTAAGCTGTACCTCCATTCAACAATATTCCTTTCAAACATGATTAAGGCCCAAATCACATCTAATTGGCATAAAAAGTCCTTTCATAATATATAATGAAAGAAACCAGGCTTGCAGGGACTTAAGGTTGACACATAAAGTTTTTAGGCACTTAGAGTGGATTTCTAGACAAAACCAGGTACAATCTTTAGTTACTTCCTGGTTAACAAAGTGAACTAATTAAGCTAATAACCTGGAGAACTGTGACACAAAGACTCCTGTAAACCACACACACACACACACACACACACACACACACGCACGCACGCACGCACGCACGCACGCACGCACGCACGCATGCACGCACGCACACCACCCCCGCCGCCACCGGTGCCACACACACGCATGTGCAAGTGCACACTAGTGTATTCTCTATGCCCAGAGAGAAATGGGAATGTGAAGAGGTGAAGCACAGAAGCGCAAGAGAAACAGGAGGGAGCAGAGTAGTAGCTCTGAAGAACTGGAGACATTTTGGTGTGTGCCTGCAGCACAGTACCTCTTGCAACACCAGTGTGAGAGAAAAAGGTCCCAGCACCTCAGCTGAGGGTGGTTACCCTGCTCCACCTCAGTCTTTGCTGTCCCTCAGCTACTGTTTCAGTCTAAAGAAAGCATGTAAATAAGGCGAAATGGTCCTTATGCACAGAAGTGCCCAACAAGGAAAGCCAGCAGCTACTCTAACTATACTTGTCAGCATGGAAGGACACAGCTCACTGGTGAGCACATAACTGCAAAATAATCAACTGTCCATGGAATATTGTTTTCTACACCTCCTAAAATAATTAGGCCACTGACATCATTTCAATGGTTCCTCGGCTTCTCCCTTCACCCGCTCAGCCTGAGGAGGAAGAGCCTACTCTTTTCCTTGGCTGCCTCTTCTGGACACATTGGCTTAATCCAGAACTTACTCCTGCTGCCTTTATTAACACTATCATTTTCTTCTAGAATGCTATCAGTATAAAATATAAGAGCCAAACAGTATTGTTAGGTCTGGTGTATAACAATTGTAAGCCTTCTACCCTACTTCCACACACCCCTGAATCCTGCCCGCTTACCTACTCTTAGCAACCCCCTCTCTCACACAACTTTTCTTACATGTAGGACAGAATAAATATTACTATAACATAAAGTGATATAACTACAATACAAAAGTCGTCCATTCTCAAGCCACTTCACGTATATAATTACCTTTTCCTTTGTGTAACTTTAACTCAAAAGTATGAACTGCCTTTACTTTTTGACTAGATTTCTCTGTGCTTCCACTACTTCAGCTCCAGACATTCCAGAAGGATGACAAAAGCCGAGTAGTCCTGAGGAACCTCCCCAGTGCTCCATCTTGTCACTCTTGTTTGTTTGCGTGCCTTAGACACCCTGCTGAAGGCTTTATGGTGCTGTTTCAATCTGGGCTCCAAGCTCTCCAGGCATATGACCAAATATTTTCCTAAACTTCACTATCACTTCGGGAATTCCCTTCATGCTCTGCTGGATCTCATTTAGTGATATATCTTCCTCCATTTATTAATGCCCTTCATTCTGTGGTGGACAATCCTGTCACTTCTGAGGAGTAGACAAAAATAAGCTTTTAAAATACTGCACATGTGAGAATATTTTTCTTCCACTCAGAGTTGACAATACTGGTGTAGATTATAAATTTGAAAATCATTTTTCAGGGTTTTAAGACTGCTGTTACACTTTTGAGTTTCTTTGTTATAACTGAGAAATTCAGTGACATCAGATTTACCAACCAATGATGGGAATCTTTTTCCCTGGGTATCTCAGTTCCCTTTGGCTCTGACACACTGGAATTCCACAAGGACATGCCTTGGTGAAGACTTCTTTCCCCGTTGAGCAATCCCCATATGTACTTCTCTCCTCCTAGACAAGCACCTTAGCATTGCTGGTCTGGCTTTTCCTCTGTCCTCATCAACGGGATCCCATGGTGAGGTGTGTTACCTTTTGCCGCCTAGCTCTTCCCATTCCCAGTCTACTCTCTGTGTCTCCGGGAGTTCCTCAGTGTCATCTTCACAATCTTAGCAATCCTCCATTGTTCATTGTATACGCTGTTTCGTTTTCCCTTTTCAATATCACCTTTGCAGAAAGATCCTATTCTTGCCTCATAAAATTAGTTATTCTAAAACCTTTAAATACTTTCAAAGTTTCCTTCTCCTTTCGACATGATTGATACTCTATTGTCTACTCTTATCTTTTAGTTTGTTTGTTTTGTTTGGTGTTTTTCATGCTTGGCTCTGTATATTTAAGAGAATAACTTTGGTTCACATGGGGCACTATACTAAAACACAAGATAAGCATCCCTTACCACAAATGCTTGGGCCCACATTTCAGATCTTGGTACATTTGCATAGACTTTACCTGTTGAACACTGTAATTCTAAAAAAAAAAAAAAAAAAAAAAAACCCTCCCACATATCAGGCTCCCGGTCATTTGGGGTTTGGATCTCCTACGCCACATGGACTCAGGGTTTGGATTGTCTAGACTATGGGATTTCCACCTGTATAATAGAGTTGGTAGCTGACACAGAATTTTAATTCTTCCACATACTAGAGGCCAAGATGGCTAAGACAAAGGACTCTAACTTCCACAATATAGTAGCAAATCAAATGTAATAAGTAGCTAATCTATTACAATCTTAGTTTCTTTAACTGAAAATCAAATTGATAATGGAGCTCAAATACCATGACATTTTTAAAAGGCAATATACAACGTGCTTAATTTCATTACTGAAGAAAAATATTTTGAGTCCAAACACTAGCGAAATTGAAATAGCAGGACCACAAACTCAAACCTAAGGTGGGTACAAAGAGAAGTTCAGGGCAGTCTAGACAACACAGGATGGTCCCTGAGAAAGAGGAAAGAAGAAAAAAGGAAGGCAGGGCTGGGGAGGCTTCTCCCCATGAGGATCACTGAAATACGCTGTACTACATGAAGAATTCTCATTAGTTCTCTAGACTCTACAATTATTCAGGGAACTTCATGTGTTGTGCCATAACTTAAATATGTTAAATAAAGCTACTTACAGTCAGTTCTGATTTGTGGATTCCTTATTTATAATGCACCCATTGTCAAAATTCATTTGTATTCCAACATCAGTATGTGCAGTACTCTTGTGGTTATTTGACAGCACAGATTTGCCAAAGAACCTGAGTTGCCCAGGGAGAATGTTTCTCACTGAAACCAAGTAAGGTAAGTTTTTGAATTCTTGTTTCAGGTCTGATGTGTGCGAGTACTCACTCTGCTTTTTAATTAATGCCATGTTTTCACATCTGTGTTTTTCCAGTGTATGATTGAGACTCCACAGTACTAAATACTGTCCCGTGTCCCCAGTGAACGAAGGTGGTGATGCTCACACAGGAGAGACGCAGTTTCAGAGCAGGTGCTGTGCTCAGCCATGAGTTCGCACCGTTGACGAGGAGCTCAGTGTCAGCGAATAACAGATGCACTAGAGCACTTACGGAACCAGACGACGAGAGAGACAGTCCCACAACGACGCGAAGACCAAAGGGCTGTGAGCCAAGTTCTAAACCCCAAAGCTGCCTTTCCTCTATGAGCAGCGTCTCCACCGTCGCCCCAGCTTCAGAAGACGACCAAGACCAAAACACAAGTGTACTGAACACATCAAGGGAAAGAAATGCTCCTGACGAGTGCATTGAGAGTCAATCCTTTGAGAAGGCCTAGGTAGGTAGAACCAAGGAAAGTGGGTCGCACACATCTTACTCTTTTGACCTGAACTCCCATTGGTGAGAGCTGCCCCACACATAAGTTTAAGACAATAAATGCTATATCGCCCCTGTTATATAAAGGAAAATAAATAACTATGGTTTATGATAAAAATAATATTTATCTCATTAGGCACATATTTCAGACTCAACTGCAAATCCCACAAATTCCCAAAAGTTTCCTGATAGAAACCATCCAGGTATTCACTTGGCTCTTTTTCAGTTTTAAGAAAGCTGTGATTGTGGTGCACAGCTCAAGGCACTTTTCCGTGCAACATGCAATTGTACCACATTCACCTCACCCACGTGCACAGAGGGATCTGTGGCAAGTGAGCAGACAAAGGTAAGAGGCACTTACTGAGTATGACACATATGTACAGCCATACAAGATTAGTGTCCGGGATGAAAGTGTCTTAAAATAAGTAATGAAATTGCCTTCTCTTTCAACAAATAATCTAGTAGTGATAGTTTTTCCTACTCACTCCCAAAAGCCTGCCAAGGCTACAGCCTACAGCTATCCTGCCAAGAAACCTCATCAATGCTCTGCACACAACTGGCCGCGACTCAAATCCACACTTTGGCTTTTTTACATTAGACTTTCAGCTCTATTTCATCACAGCCACACTATTTGGCCAGCCAATTTGCAATGGAAATTTATTTTGACAATGTCTACAAGATGGCAACTGCAGCCCTGCAGTCCCCCATCCCATCAGCCACCCACAGACACTACTGCTACCAAGCAACACTCCTCCTTCATACAAGGAGACATGGAGGCAGAAGTCCTCCGTGATAGCAAAGGTTGTTGTGCAATTTCCTTAAGCATTTAATGGCGCCATTAGGAGCCACAGGGGGAGGGTAAGGAAAATGTATCAAATGTATACCTTTGCTCTCAGCCTGCAACAACTGTACATACAAGAGGAAACAAATCCCTCCTCTCCAAGCTGAGCTTCTACTTTTCAGTCCCTTTCTCACTGAGCACAGGGGTGGGGGGTAAACCAGGACTGCTGGGTGTCGCAGCCTCTCATGCCCTGCCAAATTTTAACTGTTGCACGCTTTTCACAAAAGCAGGGTGAGACTCTGAGTGTAGTGATACTGGTTTTTGAATCTGTACCACAAAGAACAGAATCATGGGTAGACAGCTCCGCTCACCCTGAAAGGTCACCTGATTCATTCCCTGGCTCCAAATGCTCTGTCAATGTGGAGGGGCTCCTCTTCCATCTTTAGGAGCTACACAATTGCCCTTGTCAGAGGAAAATGAGAAGTGGAACAATTACCAAGTGAAGTAAGCTGAAGAATTTCTCTTCAATTAAACTGCCTGAGCGGAGGTCTAATTAAAAAAGAAGCCGAGGCCCCAGTAGAACTGCTTTTAGTGGGAATCGGGGTTTGTCCAAGTCACTGAAGTAGTTTAGAAAATCCTATACTGACTATCCTGAAGACCCTCTACTGCTGTTCTTTAAATACACTGTGACAGGTCAATGAAGCTTTATTCTAGCTTAAATAGCACTGACTCTGTATCAAGTTGTTAAGGGACACACATAGTGCCTTATTCATTATTGCATTCTGAATACAAAGTCCCAATTCTAAACATCCACACATCATTTCATCGCATTAGTGGTAGTGTTCAAAACCACAGGACTAGGGACGCAGCTCAGGGGAATAGGGCTTGCCTGCATGAGTTAGGGGCTAAGGTCCACCACCAGCACTGAAAAAAGGAACTTAAAACTACAGCTCATAAAATATCAACTAAAAGCGTTCTCCTTATCCATTTAAAATTTTAAAGATGCCAATTCAAATGTACATTTTTAAATTTCCTATAGGTTTCTAGAAAACTTTCACATACTGGTAGTTTTGAATCCTAGTGTGAGTCTAGGAAGCAAGGAGACATAAAATGTGCTCTGTGTGTGTGTGTGTGTGTGTGTGTGTGTGTGTGTGTGTGTGTATGTGTGTGTGTGTGTTTATATGTATGTATGTGTGTTTATGTGTTTATGTGTTTGTGTGTATTTATGTGTATATTATGTGTGTATTTACTGTGTGTTATGTGTTATTTATGTATATGTGTTTGTGTGTGCATAAGTGTGTTTATGTTTGTATTTGTGAGTATATGTGTGTACATGTGTTTATGTGTGTGTAAGTGTATATGTGTATATGTGTGTATTTATATGTATGTATGTGTTTATGTGCATGTGTTTGTGTGTATTTATATGTATATTATGTGTGTGTTTACTGTGTGCTACATATTATTTATGTATGTGTTTGTGTGTATAAGTGTATTAATGTGTGTACATGTGTGTGTGCGTGCACGTGTGTGTGTGTGTGTGTGTGTGTGTGTGTGTGTGTACATGTGCTCTGATCCTGTAACTTCCCTTATGATTCATATAACTTTTTTCAAATCCCACTATCCTGGGATTCTACTGTAATGATTTAAAAATTGATTTCCACTTGAACTCTCTATCTTACCCAGTGTAACATCTAATACTGTGAAATGGATTTGTAAATTGACTAGTTAACTGTTTTCATTTAGCCCAAGCTACCTTCTTTATTTACAGCAACCAGAGAGTCCAGCTTATGATAGGTAGATCTATCTTGTTCCTACAGAGGAACAAGACTGTTTTTCCTCTTTAATCGAAGGGATAACTTCCCGCCACACAAGTTGGTCAATCTTAAGTGGTCAGCCCTGGACACATGTACATTCAAGCAATGCTAAACGGACTCAGAAGGTCATAGATACACGTCTGTAGACATAACATAATTTTAAAGAGACCATGAATTTTAGAGGGTCAGAGACACAGGAGGCGCTGAAGGAATGGACAGGAATGATGTAGGTAGATGAAGCCATCGATGTATGATGTTCTCAAAAAACATAAAGTCACTAAAAATTAAAATCAACAGCAGTTCTTGCCATTATTTCCAGCATTCATTGACCTTCCTAATCTTACAAAAATCAGTGTCTCAATACAAACTTGAGAGGATATGCTTCCAAATGGTCCCCATGAATTTCTAATATTCCTCCGAGTTACAGTCATTGTCCTACTGTGGTCACTGCAACTTAAACAAAAGCCATTCAAACAACTGTTCAATATAACCAATCTCTATAAGAATATAATAAAAGGTATGGGAAAATGAATTAAGTGGGTTTTATAATGCAGAACATTATTGTAAGTGACAAGCAGGTAGGCAGAAGGGCTAAAAGGAACTCTGAAGACAGCTGTTAACGTGAGGTCAGGAGGATTCTAAACAAAGAAGTCCCAAGGGTATTCCGCAAGTCTGAGCGGTTGAACAAGTCATGTCTTACCTGCTTAATGCATCGGAATTCATCGACTAGTTCCTACTTGGGGAAGTGCCTGAGTTTATGGATTAAATCCAAATCAAACCTTTTTGTCCTAACCAAAATTTCTAATAATGCAGTGGGATGTAGACTATCCACTTCTGCACCAGACGAGCAACCACTATCATTTCACCTCAGGTCACATGGACAGCAAGGTGGGCACCACTGAGTCAGGTCACACACAGCAAGGTGGGCACCACGGAGTCACAGTTTGGGATCCACTCTTGCTCAGGTACGGTGGACAATTAACTTTGCTTTATTTTATATGCTTCTGTCTTGTTTTGTTGGATTTGTTGTTGTTGTTGTTTCCTTTTGTTTTTTCTCCAGATTCAGTAAAAGATTAACTTCACAGATTATAATTTGCAGCACATCTAAAGCAGCTGTGGCTAAGTGACATTATGTTTGCAATTGCTCAGATTAGCTGAGTGGAAAACCCTGAACTTCTTAGGAACAAGGGGCAGAAAGAAACGAGGGAGTGAGAAGATAAAACAAGTAGACAGCACAAGAGCCAAACATACTCCTTAAGAAGGCTGTGATGAAGTCACAAATGCCTGCTTTTTCCTGATAGTGAAGTCCTTAAACAATACATGTATTACAGAGTGAAGATCTGTAAGGCAATACACAACATTACTAATGTCATCAATTCTTTATGGAATGCTAAGTACTCTCAGGAATTTTGGTAGGCCTATACCTGACTGGCTTTGAAACTGCCCAACTGAATGGCATAGATAATGCCCAATTTCCATTTAGATTTGTCCTTTTTAAGATTCAATGTTGTGTGGATTGGTTTTTCTCCCTTTGAAGTCTACTCCTAAAGCAAATACCTGCAGAAACATACTAGCTAAAGTACTGGGTCTCGAGAGAGGGGTGATCAGTTTCTCCTGAGGCAACCTGAAAGGACATGCAGCTGTAAATGCCATCAGTATACTTCAGGCAGACTTGGCTGTCACCTAGCAACTTCTGGAAACGTGGTAAAATAGTGTGTACAATATGCATATACTGAGACATGCAGCAAAATCACACTGTAGAGGGTGAATCATAGGAAGAAAAGCCTGTTATTTAGTAACACTATAAGCTCACCATGGTTATTACAAAAACGACACACACTAACCTCAGACCACTAGAACTCTGGGGTTTGAAGTAATCAGTACTATAAGAAGAGTTCCTCTAGGCTGCTCGCAGTATCCCAGTATTATACAGAAATCATCCTTGAATGATTTAAACTACTGTGTTGACTTGTTACATGGAAGGTGAAAAACCACATAAATTCTGTGGCTATAAACTTGTTCCTGGATAATGCAAAATTGCAAAGCAATTAACAAATTACTCAACTTTTGTCATTCCAATTTAATTACATAGATAAGAACCTGTGGAGCATTGAATTTGAAGTTCTTTAGCTCAGAAATTTGGTAGTGAAGATGCCAAAGCAAAAAGTCACTCTTTACAAAATATAAAATATACATTAATCTTAACATATATTAATGGGAAATGAATCATGATAAAATGAACAAGTGAGAGGTATAATATATGAGTCACGCCTTTTGAAAACGTTTACATTTTTACCATGAAAATATATATACACACAGCAGTTAAATAGCAATCCACAGACAATAAGCAACTTCATGAGCTGCTTTGTGTTTAATCCTGCAATGATTCAAATATGTGGTATACTATCCTGGAATAGGGTAGGTACTCACAGGTGAAATACAGGATGAATGTAAAATGTGTTGGAAAATAAGAAAGGTCTTAACGTGTGTGGAAACCCAACATGGGGTATGTTGGGAAAGATAAGGACTTGAGTAGAAAAATACTCTGAGGTAAAGTGAGAAACAGGAGGAAAACTGGTCAAGGATAAATCCAGGAGACATGATTCAAAATGAACATGATATGATTTTAGAAATTCCTAAAAAGCTAGACCTAAAATTAGGATATGATCAAATAGTCGTGAGAGAATCATGAGGTTATGTAATGATTTACTGGAAAACTTGACTTCTAAGGAGATGAACCTGCCTTTGAAAAGCCAAACTAGGAGGAGAAAATAAACAAGTATGTCATCACTGTCTTCTAGAAAAATGGATGAGGCAGGGGTGCTGGGTGCTAAGTGGCAGCAATAAAACTGAAATTAGAAATGTTTCAAAGGAAGAATTAGCAGGCTGAGAGCCTGCAAGTCAGGAATGAGAGTGTGTAAAGTCGAGGTAGAGAGTTTACTGTACTTCTTAGAAGAAACGGGCAAGGGAAGTATAAAACTGTCTATCTGTGGACAGACACAGCGAATGCACAGGTAGACTACTAATTTACCAAATGCCCTCGCTTCCGATGTGTAGGCCTTGCCCAAGCAGCCACATTGCACTTGTAGGATGGAGTAGGAAATGTAGGTAATAGACTTGGATCTGAAGTTCAGCAAGGGACAGGCAGTGGGTGAGATCTTAAAACAAGACATGGCCTCAGCCTCCTATGCCAAGGTCTGTTCCCCAAAAGCAACTTCTTGGTTCTGCTTTTGTTTCTGTTTTGAGACACGCTGGCCTGGAACTCAAGATATCTCTAGCCCTGCCTCCTGAATGCTGGCTGGCATTACAAATGAGCACCACCACATCTGGACCCCAAAACAGCTCCCATTGTGTTTAAGACCATGATAATGTAATTTATTGGGATTGGCCATTTAAGTGTCATTGACATTCAGAAAATATATTTGAACCTTATAAACTAGGCAGCTGATCACTGTTCCCCAATCCTGCATCTCACCTTTTTTTAATGTCCACAAATGAGATTCCTCCAGAGGCAACAGTTCAGGAGGACAAACAGATTGACTCTTACTGTATGGTTAAGGTTCCACATTCCCTTTACTCTCTAGACTCTGCTTTGTAAAACATATTACCTTCTCACTGATAAGAGCTTTGCTCATTTTGACCCTCCCCTTGAGTTTGGTTCTGTGATAGTAAGAGTTTTATTCGCTCTTCTTTAAACAAATCTTTACATCCATCTCAGCACAGAGATCACGACCATAGCAGCATTTTGATGAAGACCCTCCCTACAAGCTTTCTTCTTGCATCAAGACTCTTCTGGGGCGTAGTCGATGTTGAGTTGGAAGAGAAGAGGCTGCAGGAAAGTGGACAACTCCCAGGCTTCTGCATTTCTCTAGAGGAGGAGTAATGAGAGCATGACACAGAGCAGGCACCGTGACAAGAGAAAGGAGTGGGGGCCGAAGAGACACTGCAGATGCAGGCTTAATGGTACTTGGCAACTGAGAGGACACAGAAGGTGAGGGGAGAGGAAAGCTGGAAACGCCCCAAGTTCGCTCTCCTAAGTTTCCCTGGCTGGAGCTGATGCCAATAACTAAGTCTGGGAACCTGAGAAACGCTGAGCTTTGGGGAGAAAGAGACCCTGACAGAACATCGCTTTCACGTATTCAGCAGGAAGAGGGAGACTGAATAACTCTGTGCTTTAAATTCTATGACATAAATACCAACATATGTCCATATCCTAACTACTTCTCACACTCATAGCTCAAGAATCAAAAGATTAAAGTTACCCAACTATACACCATATAACACATTCAAAATATGACCAAAAAACATGAATGTGAAATCTTATTAGCAAAGTTTACTAAAGCACTGTCTAAACATTTCTGTGTAACTCTAAATATGAGGAATTTGTCCTTGATCCAGGCATTGTATTGGCTAAAGTATATTCAATTAAAAAGAAAGATTGAAACATTACTCCATAGCACAAGATTGAGTTTCTAGATTTTAAGGAAAGGAGATTTATACACTTGAATTATGCTAATTAACAAATAATTTAAAACCATTAGCCAATCTCACATTGTTCTAATCTAGGAAAGAAACATAAGCTCACCACGCCCTATGCAAAAAGCAAGACAGAGCCAAACATGTTCTTTGATTTAAAAAAAAAAAGATGCTATTCTATCAATTATTATCAAATTACATATTATGAAAAGTATTTCCCAAAGAAATTTCTCTCTATACTTTCAACTCTGCAAATGTAAACCCTGGCACATGAAACAATTGAGCAAATTAAAACCTCCTTCTAGGTTCTATGAACTGATATTGATATAAAGTATCTCAATGCACAATTTCCAGAATTATTTAACAATGTCTGTCTAGAAAAACAATCTTAGTTTTTACAAAATGCTATTATTTTTGAGTCAAGCATAAATGTTTAAATATTAATCATTCAGGAAGGACATAACTTCATTTTTTTAATTATTTTTATTTTATGTGTATTGGTGTTTTGCCCGCATATATGTCTGTGTGAGGGTGTAGGATCCCCTGCAACTGGAGTTAAAGACAGTAGTGAGCTGCTATATGGTACTGGGAAATGAACGCAGGTCCTCTGGAAGACTGACCTGTGCTCTTAACCACTGAGCTATCTCTCTAGCCCCCAGTATTATTTTTAACTTCTTTAAAAATCAACAGAATTCAAATCAATCAGATGACACAGGCTGGTATTATATTAAAAGTATTCAGAGAAAGCGAAATGAAAATTCTTTGATGAAAACAGCTGATGAGAACTGCTAGAAGAGCTGGCCTCCAGAACTCTGTGACCAAACTCACCATTTAGGGCTTCAGGCTAGATAATACCTTGGCCACTAGTGTGAGAACTAGCAGTATAAACTTGGAGAAGCTCTTTATGAAGAACCTAGAAATACAGAAAGCATATCTGATCAAAGCATTAGTTAGACCTATCTAAAAATTTCAACTGAAGTCCGGCCCTCAGTGAAAAAGCCAAGCCAGAGAGCTACCTTCAGCAAAGACTCAAATTTTCTTACAAACTACTATAGGCTTGAACGGGGCTGCATGTGTCTTCTGAACCTGGAATCCCATAGCAAATGTCTGGACATTTGTTTTCAAAGTCAACAACTCCACAGATTCTACCACTTGATAGTGGGCACATTAGTGTCCACTGTCTGAGAGGGAGTCACAAAGACTAAAAGAGTTGCTATGAATTTGATAACTGGTTAAATGCATTTACATTTCATTGAATTTGGCTGCTTCTATGGACATTGGAAAATGGAAGCACAAATGTGAGTTACGTTTTATTGACTCACACTATAGTCAGCCCTAGGACTCCCCTAACATCACCTACACCCACACTGGGTAAGCAATCTGCAGGGTGTCTTCTCCCGAGGGAGTCTGAGAAAGGCACAATGAGGGAAAGCTTACTGACTGCACTCCTAGCTCCTACACACTGCTTCAGGATATGAGGGGAAGCCTACTGGCTCCATACACCAGTGATTCAAGTTCTCTTTCAGCACGCCCTACCTATGAATCCACTTGGTAATGAAGGGTCTAAGGTTTTTGCAGTTTGTTTTGTTTTACTTTTATTCTTCTATCTCTCCCCTCAATCTGAGACTTCACCTTGCTCCAACTGCCACTGGCCCCCAGCATGCCCTAAAATCTACTGCATTGCCATGATCCAGGGAGATCCATGAATTGCCCCTAGAGCACTCCTCCTTACCCAACCTCTTGGGATCTATGGATTGTAGCTTGCTTGTTGTTCACTTAACAGCTAATATCCACTTATAAGTGAATACATATTATCTTCATCTTTTGGGCCTGGGTTTCCTAGCTCAGGATGATTTTTTTCTAGTTCCATCCATTTGCCTTCAAATTTCATGATGTCATTTTTTTTAATAGCTGAGAAATACTCCATTGTGTAACTGTACCACATTTCTTTTATCCATTCTTGAGTTAGGGAACAGTTTCCAGTTTCTGGATATTATGCATGAGGCTGCAAGGAACATGGTTGAGCAAATATCCTTTATGAAAGGATGAAGCATCTTTTGTGTATATGCCTAACAGTGGTATTGCTGGGTCTTAAGGTAGATTATTCCCAATTTTCTGAGGAGCCACCATATTGATTTTCATAGTCTCTGTATACATTTGCACTCCCACCAGCAATGGAGGAGTGTTCCCCTTGCTCCAAATTCTCTCCAGCATGAGCTGTCAGTTAGGTTATTGATCTTAGCCACTCTGACAGGTATAAGATGGAATCACAAAGTCCTTTTTACTTGAATTTCTTTTGGCAGTAATTTCCGTGTTTCTCAGCCATTTGAGTTTCCTCTATTGAGAATTCTCTGGTTAGAACAGTGCTTCATTTTTAACTGGATTTATTTGATTTTTTTTTTTTTTTTTTTGGATACCTAGTTTTGTGAGTTCTTTATATACTCTAGTTATTAGGCCACTATCAGACATGAAGTTGGTCAAAAAATCTTTTCCCATTCTGTAGACTGCTTCTGTGTCAGATTGATGGTGACCTTGAGTTAGAGAAGCATCTCAGTTCATGAGGTCCCACTTACTACCTGTGGATGGTAGAACCTGTGCAGTGGTGATCTGTTCAGAAAGTCATCTCAGCACACCTTTAATCCCAACACTCAGGAAGCAGAGGCAGACGGACCTCTGTGAGTTCCAGGCCAGCCTGGACTGTCACACAGAGAAAGCCTTTCTCAATAAACCAAAATAAAATAAAATAAAAAGTCATCTCCTATGACAATGTATTCAAGACTATTTCTGAGTTTCTCTCCTTCAGTGTACCTGGTTTTATGTTGAGGTCTTTATTCACACAGATTAAGTTTCTGGAAAGGTGATAAAAATGGATCTATTTGCATGTAGATACATACAGATATCGAGTTTGACCAGTACCACTTGTTGAACACATTACCTTTTCTCCAGTGTGTATTTCTGGCTTCTTTATCAGAAACCCAGTGTCTATATATGTGTGGATTTATATCTGTGTCTTTAATTCAATTCCATTGGCTAATGTGTCTGTTTTTAATGCCAATATCATGCTGTTTTTATTGTTATAGTTCTGTAGAACAACTTGAAATCAGGGATGATGAGAACACGGCAGTTTATTGTTCAGGATTGACAATATTTATAATTTTACCTTTCCTGGGTTTTTGTTTTTCCATATGAAGTTGAGAACTGTCCTTTCAAGGTGTGAGAAGAATAGTGTTGGAATTTTGATAGATAATAGATAGAGGACAAACTATGGAACATTGGACAATATTATATTATTCAGAGCTGGAAGAAATGAAAAATCATGAAGAGACAGTAAGGAAATCCAAATGTATCTTACTAAGTTAAAACTCATACACTGTATGACTCCTTCTGTATGACTCGCTGGAAAGGGCAACCTGGAGATTATAAAAAGATCATTGAGTGCTGGGGGCTAAGGTGGAAAGAGTGAGTGTGCAGGGCACAGAGGTGGGGCAGAGGAGGGTCCCTGATTCCATTCTGTGAGATACATGGGTTGCTGTGCTCCACTGCACTTTATCAAAACCTAAAGAATGCATAACACTGCGAGAAACTCCACCACACATTACTGACTTTGGATCTTAATGATGTGCTACTCAGAGGTTGACAGCAGGAGGAGGCTGAGTGGGAGAAGCGGACATGTGGGCACTTAAACTAAGCACTGGGTTGTACTATGAACCTAAAACAGCGTTAAAAACAAGAAGGCTATTTTTAAGAAGAATGATCATTTTTCACCTATTTCCCAAATTAGTTATATACACTCTGGGAAGGGAAGGTGAACTCTCCCAAAGTAAATAAACTGGAATGAGACCATTAGATCTTAATCCCTGAAATGTAAAAGGAGGTTAAATTCTGTGGGCTGGAAATGGCTGTGTCTCTATTGTATCGTCCTCTGTGTTCTCCTATTCCCATCTCTTCAGCCTGTTGAGGTTTGTAATGATATGCCTAGGCTGGAAAACAGACCACTACAAACATCAGAATGTGTTTGGCTCAGAGTTCACAGATGGCTGCAGAGCACTGTTTCCCTGAGATGGAGCAAGGACAGAGGACTTCACTGAGCCAGGTGGTTACAAACCCAAGGGATGGTTCCGGAATGTAGGCTTAAGAATAGGAGCAACAGTTGATTTTCATTAGACAGTGTGCAGGCCTTTATTGCTGGACTTAATCAAGGATGGTAGATTGCTATAAACAAGCAGTTGAAAGCTGGCGTCCAAAAGAAAGAAGTGGGAAGTTGGTAGCACTGCTTTCGGGCCTTTTGACAAGATCTAGGGCAGTAGCAAATAAAACCCAGCTGGTATATCTGTAAACTGAAATCCAGGATGGAAAGAATCCTTTGGATCCAATTCAACTGCTACCCATGTAGGTCTTGAGACTTTTCTCTCTCAAAAATACCTTAGAAAAAAATACACATTCAAAAGAACATAAATACCGCAGAAGAAAAGAAGACATGCTTCAGGTGGCATCCATGAGCCCATCAGAAACTGACAGGAAGCAGACAGCAGTCCAGAGCTCAGCCTTCGGCAGAGAACGCCACTCTCTTCAGCAGCTCTTATGGCAGCTCATCACCCTTTGGTTGAGAAACTATACTAAATTTTGTGGATGCTCTGAATTAAACATATCCTCTCCACGTGATTTTTGACCATATAAAGCATAACTAGTGTCAGTATTTCATATGAGGTAACCATGTCTCCTATTTTGTTAAAGTAAACTCTCACAATATTTGCCTTCAGCCTCTGTACCTTTGTTCTCCATCCACTCAAATCCAGCTACCTCCTTTCAAGCCAAACTCATTCCTCTCCCAAAAGTTTGCTCAAACTATATCAAAAACAAGCAACAGAACTGCTGATAATATTGCCTAATTTTACATATACTGTTTCATTTTTCCATCCTTTTTCTCATTTACTATCCTGTTTATACTCATTAGAATCTTTCTGATGACAGAAAGTAGAGTTGATATTCTTGATCTCTGTCTATTTTTTCTTTTATATCTCAACCATGTGTGCACAGACAACAAAGAGCAGAGAAAGTGGAAAGAGGGAGCACACTCCTGGAGGCAAGCAGGAGGTGTGAGGGATGGATAAGGTGTGTTCTAGGACTCGGCCTGGAAGGAAGCCCTTTAGAATAGCCACTGAGGGACCCGGCCGGAAATTAACTGCACACAACTAAACAGCAGAAACTCCTGGTTCCCCTCCCCTCCAAAGGCTTCTCTTCACTTTTCTCCTTGTCAGTGCAACTGTGAGACAGCAAACCTCTGCACTGTTATTTTTTCTTCTGGAATAAGTGGAATTTAAGTCCTCCTGAAGCTTGTCTGAGCTGCTAAGTCCTATGTCAGAATTACTTTAAACCATACAAATTCATGAGAGAGAGCCTTAGCTATCTATGGAGAGAACTAGGGGAAATTGTTAAGAGGCAATAGAGAATTCGTAGTAGAAAACAAATGGCTCGGAACAGACAGTGAAAAGTCCAGTCAAACTTGGGTTTGAAAAGAATGTGTTCCAAGTCTAGTGTTAGATGAGCACACAGTACATACACTAACCTCACTCACCGTGTTGTGTCACAGTCCAAAATGTTTCAGTTTTATAGAAGGTACACTCAAGGATAGTCACTGAACTGGGAACCTGGGGGTCCAGCACAGGTATTTAAGGAAGAAGTAAGTCCCTCCTCTCTTCCTGTATTATCCACATGTTATCACATCAACTGCATGAACAAGTGAACGAAACTCCGAGAATTTGTCTCCCAAGAACTCACTGTTAAATTTCATCCCCTGGAGTCATAGAAACACTGTTAGAGAACATGATTCTGTGCTTTACAGTAGTGGAGACAGAATTCTTATCTTTGTAGATATGTTTCACGACTCTACAAAAACTAACTTACTAAGTCTTTTACCTACACAGGGAAAAAAATAAGTTTTGAAAAATCTTATTTAAAAATATTGTTCAGTCCTATAATCTTAGCACCCAGGAGGCTAAAACATGAGGACAAGCTCAAGGCCAGCTTGCCCTCTATAGTGAGACCCTATCTCATGAAACAAATAGGAAACAAACAACAACAATATGGTTCAAAGAAAACAAAGTGTCTAAAATCTGTCTTAAAATACCATTGAGCTTAAGAAAACACCACCACTGACTTCAACACTGGCATGAAGACTTAACGTAAGAGGACAGGACCTGAAGAAGCAGCTTCAGAACCAAGATCTCTTGCAGAGTGTGGTGACCAGCCAGAGTGACACAGGACACATCCAAGGTCTCCCTGACTGCCCACCCTCCTGTCTCTTGCCCAACTCTTTCTCCAGTGGGACCTGGGAAGACCTGCACCAGAAGCTTCCTTATCTGACAAACAACGCATCCTCTGAAAGGAAACAGAATCGCCATGGGTCCCTTCCCAGGATTTATCCATCAAGGAATAGATTGTGACTCAACATCACAGAGGATTCCAGGCCATCACCTAATTCTGAGGCTAGCTCAGACAACGTGTTACTTGAAAGACTCTAACAAAACCATTATTCATCATTTTCTCCCCTAACCTTCTCCAACCCTAAATAAGGACCAATATCCTGCCCTTTCTGAAGCTCAGGATGAGTTGTTAACTTCAATCATCTGCTTCTTTAGTCTTCAATTTTGTGTGGGTCCCATGTGCATGCATGCAATTAAGGGGCCTTTAACCTCTGTCCCTCTGTCTTCTCTCACTTTGTTTCACAGACTTAATTATCAAGCTCTCCCAGTGGAGACACTTCCCTCTCTCCTACAGGGAACTTTGTTTCCAGCAAGAATGTTTATCTATAAGAGAACAGAATACCTCTAAAATTAGAGTTAATCATCCAAAGTTTATTTACTTCAACAGGTAGATTATTTCAATATGGAATTTATTTCAGTAACTGGGTGATGTTAAAGGAATTTGTCAGCAGCGTTCTCCTTCACATTAAACAACCTACTAACTCAATTCAAGCACTAACCCAATGCTTTGCATTAAATCTGGATAACAAGGGGCTCCTATCGAATAACAGTATCAATGAAACATGGGTATGGTATACTGAAAAGATTGAGTAATAACAAAAACTATCTCTAAAGTGTAAATGAATCCAGGGTATGTATTTTTTCAGGGCCATCTAAGCAAAGTGTGTCTTTACCAAATTGGCTATTTTCATTTAACGAGATTTTACTGGTACAGATGCCTGAATACAAAAACAGAACCATAGGATTCATTCTTAAACTCATTTGATGCAGTAAGGTCTCTTAGTGAAGAAGAAAGACCTCTGTCCTAATAAAACATAACCAGTTTTGAAAACAAAGGAGCTTAATCAGTTAACACAGGGTTTTAATACAATTTTTCAGGGAAAAGAAGGGGGGATAGTTTCATTTCACATCTGTATCATGGATCAACCAGACCATTATTATTTATTTTCATTTCCATATCCAATGCTGCATCTTCTGGAAAAGCCAGTGCCTACAGTATAATAGTAATGGTCAGCTCTTAAGTGTGTGTGTGTGTGTGTGTGTGTGTTGCACACAACCAGACTGAGGCCTTGCTAGATGGTAAGTGCACACCCACCTTCCTTACCAACCCTGTTACCCACACCGAGCTATAGCCAGGCCTGGAATGAGATGGAGCTGGCCAAAGGATGTTAGGACTCTCTTCCCGAAGTGAGTAAATCTATAAACAGCTGTCTTGATCCCACACAAGAGCACCATGACTTTCTGTGTGTTTCCCCTGTGTGTAGAGGTCCAACACAGAGGGATGCAGCTTACATCAGGCCATTTGAGTGGCCAGTCTTTCAAGTGGTCCCTTCAGCTCGAATCCTAGAACTTGCATTGAAATAATGTTTTAAAAATATGTATTTTTAGTCAAGCGGTGGTGGTGCATACCTTTAATCCTAGCCAGGAGGATCTCTGTGAGTTCGAGGCCAGCCTGGTCTACAAAGCGAGATCAGGACAGGCACCAAAACTAAACAGAGAAACCTTGTCTCAGAAAAAAAAAGAAAGAAAGAAATATATTTTTAATTATTTCAATACACTAACTAAAATAAAACATTACCAGCAGCTTTGAAATTTTATAAGTCAGTTCAAACTGATACAGTACTCTGTGAAAACACAATAGTCAATGATTGCTGTTTCAGTAAATAACTACTGGGCCAGTTACAAGAAAACTACAAACAAAAGAAGATTGAATGAGCCAAAGTTTTGGTGATAGGATTATTCAAATAGCTATGCAGAGTGGCCCAGATTTGTAATGCCTCTACTCCTGACATAAGATGACAAAGGAGTCACTGTGAGTTCCAGGCCACTTAGGGCTACATAGTGAAGCCCCATCTCAAACAAACAATGAGAGAGAGAAAGAGAGAGAGGGGGGGGGGAACATTACCAAATAACTAAATAAGTGTTGGTATTTTTAAACGTTTTACATTATTATTGGGGTGGGGGTACTCGAGATCGGAGGACAACTTTCAGAGGTGGTTCTCTGTCTAAAGGAGGCTCCAGGGAGGCCTCTCAGGTCTTAAGACTGTGGGAATCACTTATCCACTAAGCCATCTTGCTCATTTCACATTCATAGTTTGAAGAATAATGAAATAAATAAAAATAATGGGTTTTTGCAGAGAGGGCTATAAAAAAGGCAACACAAAAATTCCAAAGAAATGAAAGAATATTAACCTCAAATTTGTCAAATCATCACGCACACACAGTGTCAAAAGGAACACAATCAGATGTGAAATAAAAGCTAGCTCTCTACAAGACTTTAGGTTGTGCCAATGCAGGTTTCCAGAAACACGGCTGAGATCTTCCCCCCTGGGATTAAGAGCGGAAAGCTTCCCTCCTTTTTCTCTACATGACAGAGTATCTGCAGATTATAAACAGACGCAGGGGATCACTCTCCAATTCTTGGAGAAGAAGTGAGCGTGTTGAGACCCGTCCACGAATGTATGTCATGACCTCATCTGCAGCTGGCCTGTTCTCCGTGCTCATTACGATTAGGGTGACCTCAGTCGTGGGTTCCCCTCCCGTTCCCAGTCCCAAATGCTCACATTCTTCCTTCAGATCCAAGACTTCTCGAGTGTACTCTGCAAAACATTAGAGACCCAGGAGACACGGAATGGATCTATCTGTCTAATGAGTTTGGAATAGTTCATGGGATAGCTCCTCCTGGAAATCACAGAACATTACTTTGAGGCAAAAGATGGAGGTCCTTGGAACAAAGGCTAAAGAGGCAGATTTTCTTCTACTGCAACGTGAGAAGCATAGCAAGCTTTAGCAGGGAGAAGCAGGGCCAATCCCGTCTGTAAAGAATGCACAGATGCTAGGAAAGCAATGGGGGGGGGGGGGTCATCACTGTAATCATGGGAGACAAGCCAGGGTTGGAGCTGTAACTACAGACATGGAGAGAACATTAGATAACCTCTTCAGAGAATAGAAATTATATACTGTGAGGACAGATGTGTCCTGAAGAAAAGAGTGGAGATGAAGATGGCCTACACTTTGTCACTAGTTTCTCACTGAAATATTACTATTGGGGGAGGTGGGGAATGAAAACCATGAGTACTGTAAGAAAAATGACAATGGCCAGTCCCATGGGTACATCGGAAAAGCAAGTTCATTGCTTAAATGTAAGTGTTCAGTGTCACTCATCAAACTTTCCCAATCCTCCCAGCGTGTTGTCATGTTCTCTTACAACAGTTCTGAAACTTCCTGTGACAATGTATTGTGCTATTAATATTATTATTGTATGTCTTCCATCTATACTTGATTTTAACTACATAATTGACAAGCTACTAGGTATTATATATTGCCTATTATCTTTCATAAACTATGACAAGTACTGGGCATTTAAAACATCTATGAAAAACTGGAAGTTAGTTGGACTTTACTTTCTCTGAGCAAATGCCTAAGAAAGCCACATTAAAGGGAAAGGTTTGATCTGACTCATAGGTTCAGGTGTCAGCCACTTTGGTCCATGGGCAAGGAAGAACACGGTGGTGAGGCTGGAAGAGAGCCGAGCTGCTCATCTTACCCATCACAGCAGACGAAGCAGAGAGCACACGCCTGAACTAGATGTCCTCTTTCCTTCTACTCCAACATGACCCCAGCCCCTTAGCATGCACAGCTAGGCTGAGTCTTCCCCCACTTCTCCCCAGAGAGAAGTCACAGCTTCCTTCAGAGCTGTGCTTTTGCTCATAACCAAGGCTTCTCCATCCAGTCACACAGAACTCAAGACAATCCCCCCACGGCCTTTGCGGAGTAACAGTTTCTTTTTTGCCTCTGGCTTGTTCAAGATTTTTCTGTCTGGCTTTCAGCAATGTGAACAGTGTGCAGGGTGGGCTGTTGGCTTTGCTGTTTGGCATTTTTCTCTGCTTTCTTAGGTATTTATGCCAGCTGGTATTCCCTGAGCTTCTGTGTCTATGGTTTTCTGACTTTATTTTGTCTTGGCCATGATCAATCTTCAATTATGTTTTCTTTCTTATTATCCTGTTCTCCTCCACACATTTCAATTATGGGTAGGTTAGACCTCTTCAAACTCCCTGTGGTTCTTCAGTGTTCTTTTCTACTTTGCCATTGTTTGTTGCTGCTGCTTACACATCAGCTGGGTGGTTACTATTTACATACCTCCAATTTCACTCATTCCTTCTTCAGCCATGTTAGTGACACAGTGAAGACATTTGTAATTTCTGTTCACTAGTTTTGATATGTGACATTTCCTTTTGATGTCTAAGAGATTCCACCTCCATCTTACATTATCTGATGGACTTGCATGTCGCCTCATTCCTCAATCAGGACCCAGAACATATTAATTATAGCTATTTTAACTTCCCTGTCACGGTAATTCCAGCATACAGTGCCATATTTGACTGAGATTCTGAGGACTGTTTTTTCTCTTACTACTGTGCTTTTTCTTGCTTTCTGGCATGCCTTCTGATTTTCTTTCAAGAGCAGGCTGCAGTAGAGCAGCCTTCAGTTTGAGGATTTTGGTTCAACTGGCTGTTGTGTTTAATGTTTACCACAGGGACAGACACTGGGGGTGGAGAATTCTGCCGGTGCTCTTTCTGTCTCCCCTCCTGACCATGGGCTTCTTTAGCACGCTTCCTCAGAGGGAGTCCATGTCTGGCAGCTCTTCCATCTACAATCCTTGTTACAATTCTGGAACCCTCTTGGTGTGGTGGTAACATGTGGGCACAGTGGAGCATTCTGTTTAAATCTGTTTCCGTGGCCTGTGTCTCTGGTCTATCCCTGTGTATCATCACATCTTTTTCTCTATGTCCTTGTGCAAGCAGCAAGTTCACTGAGAACTGAAGTGTCAATAGTGTTGTCCTAGAAGCCTCACTGGGGTAACAAGAGAATGAAGAAAGGACAGACACACATACAGAGAAGCTGGGACTGGGTGAGCTGTGTGCTCTGATAGGGATGCACAAGCTGCAGCAGTAGCCTGGAATGTTGCACATTTATTTTCCATGTAATTGAGGAGGCGGGTTTATTGTATACAGCTGAACCAGAGGCATGGTTGCCTAATCTAGGTATGAAGTCTATAGGGATCAGTCTCAGGCTGAAGTCATCTCTGAAGATGAAGCCGTGACGTGATTGATAGGTTCTGCATACACTGGGCAATCTTTCATAAACAGTCATTCATAGCCCAGAAGAAGGCTTTGCCAATTCCCATAGGTCTGAGGCACTGGAGTCCTTAACATGGCTTTGCTCATGGCAACAACACATTCACTCAGAACTTCCTTCACTCCCCGCAGGAGAGGAATGTCCTATTCCTATGACTTTGGGATATGGCTCTAAAGAAGTCTTTAGCCAAAGAGAGCATATTTTTATGAGAAGGCTTGGACATATTTGCAATTGCTTCAGCACATTACTTGCCAGAGACACAAAGGAAACTCACTTAGACATCCACTGTGAGGGGACAGTAGGGTCCCTCCAGGAAAAGCACATGAACAAGAGGCAAACATTTCTAAGCCTGTGCACAGTCAGGCTAGAAATTTAAAACAATGACCACTTAAGCATCCTTCCCTACTGTCGCTGGCTCTGCAGCTGGGGTCTCGTTGTCTCTGATCCCCAGGGCAGGGGGCAAGTACATGCAGAGTCACTGACATACACTCTTGGAGGTTGCAAGCTAGCTTCCTTTATTAAACAAAAGGCTAAAGTATATATACGAGGCTTTTGGAGGGTTTTTGCTCCTAGCTGCTTCGGCGTTTCTTGGCAGGCTCTGGGCTGCATGTTCTCTTTTTCCAGTTTGGAGTCTATGGGTCAGGTTTCCTCTGGCCGGAGTGCTCTCTGTGGATGTCACAGCTCATTGTTTGCTTAAGGCGAGGCCCAGTGCTTCAGCCTCCCTGCCTCACCTTACCAGTCAGGCTCCAGTCCTGTGACAGTTTCTCCAGGCACACAACACTTGGCTGACATTATGGGGGTATATCTAGCTCTCCTAATTCAGGGTTGTACCCTACATTATAACCTCAGGGCTTTGGTGAACCTGATCAAAGCTCTGTATTTTTCAGTTTATCTAATTCTCTTTTTGTAAGGATATGAATGATGATTTTCAATATTTCAAAATATCAAAGCTGAAAGTAGAAGTCTTAACATCTGCTTTTCATAATAGCCTAATCTTTAAGAACAAATATGTGCGCGCGCGCGCACGCGCGCACACACACACACACACACACACACACACACACACACACATCTTTCAGATTATTCCTTTCAACTCAGGATAAGGAAAGAAAAATGTCTAAACACAATGCATTTCTGTGTATTAATGGTTGAAAGCATATTATAACAGTACCAACCTACAATCTAAAGTAAGAAGCTCCGGCCTAGAGATTTTTCAAGTACAAGAAATCACATCACATCTGTAATTTAATGTCTCCAGTCCTAATTCATTCAAAGATGGACGTGAATGAGTGACCACTATTATAACCCTAGCAGCACATGCCTTTTTAAGAGAGGCTAATGGTACCAATGTTTTTTAGTGTTTGTGAATGCACTACCAAAACATCATAGAAAACTTCACCTACTTCTCAGCATGCTCTGTTCTGCTATAGCTGAATCTGTTTCCCTGCTTGCCTTCTACTTCTCCTCCAGTGCGGAGGTCATTAATTTTAGTTAGAGAAATATGAGAAGTATGTATTAGTAGGCATTTGACCCCTGAGACTAAAACACCTAATGGAAATAACTTAAGGGTGGAAGGATTTGCTTTGGAACCTAGTTTCCAAGGGGTGCGTGTGTCCATCATAGTGGGGAAGGTACAGTGGAGCATGGCAGTTCACATCACAACAGCTAGGGATCAGAGAAATGTAATACAGGCAGGGGCTGAGACAAGATCAAAGGAAAACCCTACCACTAGGTTCTCCTCTTACCCTCTACCACCTCACAGAACAGACATCACTCTAGAAGTCACCAAAGGGATAAACCACTCATTAAGTCAGAGCCTGAGAATACAACCCTCACTGACATGCCTAGACCCTCAGAATACAACCCTCTCTCGGACACCCTCCCCTTTATTACATGGGATACACTAATTTTTCCTTTACTAATCTGACTTAAAAATTCTCTTAAATTTTATTTTCTTCTACATCCAACAAAATCCTGGGTTCAGGCCTTAAGTGTATTTCATAATCAAAATTTACAAGCTCCAGTTTACTGCAATATCACACCATGGTCTAATCACAAGAGCTTCAAGTGCACAGGAGACTGTCAATGCACATCTACATGTCTTTCCAACACTCCACTCGATCTTGAAAACAGGGAATCTACACTCTTTCCCTTGTATCGGCCTTTACCTAAGTAGGAAATGGTACTCAAGCCAGGTAAGTGCTCACATAACTAAGAAATGTTTAAAAAGTGGACCATGGTGACACGTACCTGTAAATAATGTTGGCACCTTAAAAGCAAAGATGGAAGGGTCAGGATTGCAAAGCTAGCCTGAGCTACACAGCCAGTTCAAGCCAGACTGAGCTATCCAACACTGCTTCAGAGATAAACAGCAAGAACTAAAAAAAAAGGAAAGAAAGAAAGAAAGAAAGAAAGAAAAATATTTTTAAGAAATAAATTAAAATGGATAACAAAGAATAAGATGAGAAACTAGTATGCCTGGCATTAAATTTTAAGGGAAATTGCTCCTGTTCTAAGAAAATCTATGTTGTCATAAATCTATACTCAGAAAGCTTTCCTTGACCAGACTGGATTTTGTTATTTAAACCATGCACAGGGCTTCTCTCCCTTTATTCATTATTCAAATAGAAATAAATATAAGGGGCCAAAGAAACTTAAAATCCAAACACCCTTAAATCTTGTTATATGAATAGTGAACTGGATTCTCTGTATTTTCAGTTCTTGGTTCCAAAACCAATAAAACCACAGCAAAATGCTACACAAATCCACAGATCTCGGAGGATAACAGATCATAAAACTCCCACCGACTTGGCAATCTGGCAGTCACTGGCAGAAAGAGAAAGATACATAAATATAGGCTAAAATGTCACATTTTCAATCCTAAAAATCCTATGCTCTGGATACAGAGCAGTCCTTAAATACAAAATATTTTATATACTTTATAAATATATAGCATTAATAAGTACTATATTTATCTATCACATCTACCTATTATGGGGAAAATGTCTTTAACTAGTTAAACTGATTTAGTGTTCTAAATGAAAATCTTTACAAAATGTATTATCTTCTTTCTTGCCTAACATACAGAATAAAATGTACAATAATTGGTTTACTGAGCTTCAGGTTTGTCATTATCATAACCAATGACCATCTCATGCTGAAATACTTACTGGTTTGCCTTCAGGAGTTATTGATACCAGACAAAATGTTAGACTGAAGACATCCTGGTTAGACACAGCCTGGTCTCATCTTAGCATGACCAGGTTCTGTGCTGTGATACAGGGCAAGTTAATTAACATCCTGCCCTTAAGTTCTATCGGCTATCAACAAGAGTTATGATGCCACTCATTAGATCATTCAAATAATTAAATACGAGCATAAACAAAAGAACATAGTAATGCTATGAACACTATAAAATCAAACATCTGAGGACTGCAAGGTGGTAAAAGAGCCAAAGACTCTTGCCACCAAGCCTGATAACCTCAGTGTGGACCCCAGAAGCACATACTGCAAGCAGAGAACCAGTTCTGTAAGCTGTCCTCTCACATCCATACACATACACACACATAAATAAATGAATATCAAAAGTTTAAGTCAACCATTTGTTACTTCTCAAAAAAGAATATTTCATAGTTCTAAAAACTGGTAACATCTGAAAACTTATGAATAGAGGGATTGGGTTTTTATAGAATCAGATGCCATAAACCTTTAGGGCTAACGCACAAAAAGGGAAACCTACATTTTAAATATATTTAGAATGAATATTTCCATAAGCTACAGTCTATTTCAATGTATTGCTTGTTGCTGTGACATATAAACACATTATTTTTAATATTACATTTGAGAAACTTCACTAAATAGAAATATATAGGTATAAATGTGTGTCTGTGTGTGTGTGTGTGTGTGTGTGTGTGTGTGTGTGTGTGTGTATGTACAAACTTCAAATGATACTTTTTAACTGGTTTGTTTTTATTTCATGTGCATTGGTATTTTGCCTTCATTTATGTTTGAGAGTGTCAGAACTAAAGTTATAGACTGTTGTGAGTGCTGGGAATTAAACCCAGGTCCTCTGGAAGAGCAGCCAGTGCTCTTAACTGCTGAGCCATATCTCCAGCCCTAATACATTTTTTAAAGGAATCTCTGAGATATTTAAAAAATGTAGATAATTGGGGATGTGGCCTATTCATATGAACCGAAGAATAAACATGAAGAGGTCAATTCTCTTCCACCTTTTGCCCTAGAATAGTGTGATCTTGGTCTAAAATCCCAAAAGGGCTCTGTAGAAATTAACCAGCTGATTGATTATGCAGAGACATGCAAAAAGTAAAAAATAAACAATGTGATCCTGAAAAAGAACCAAGTGTGAAGACCCTGTCCTATGGGAAGGGTCCATGTAGTACTGGGTACAGCACAAACAAAGTAACACTGAGGACTGAAAGACTCAAATTACAGACATTCTGTTTAGGCCGACGCCATGCTTCATGCAAGTAGGGCAGGAGCACACTTCTCAACAGATGATATTAGACCCACTAGAGAACAACACATGGGAGGAAGCTGGTCTCACATTGACAAAACGAGATGAGAATGTCCATTGAGTTTCCAAGCCTTCCTATAAACAAACAAAACTGAAATGTTTAGAATATAGGAAAGTCTCTTCAGGATCTTGTGTTAGGAAAAAAAACACATGGAAAATTCATTAGCCATAAAGGAAATTATTGATAAATGTGACTAAATTTAAAACAGCAAATTTTGGTGTGGTAAAGAAATAGAAATTGGAGAATGAGAAAGGATGTGACAACCTACGCAAATTTATAAAGAACCTTCAGACCAATGAAAAGAGACAGTCCAATGGGGTGAAGAGTTTCACAGAGGACTTGAACATGCATTAAATGAGCAAAAGAGAGAATCAACCGCATGATTTAGATAGAGTTGCAGTCTCCAGAGAAAGCTATATATAACAGACGACACTGGCCTCGATATTAGGAGACAAAATGTAGGTATTTAGACAAGAGAGACAGGAGAGAGTTCCATTTATCCTCCTGTCAAAATGAGAAAGTCTTCCTGGTGAGCTAATTTCCAAGGATCTCAGCTTTCTCATTCAACTGAAAAGAAAGCGGGGAAGAAGGGAAAGGAGAGGAGGAGGAGAAGGAGAGGAGGAAGAGAAGAAGACAGAGGAGGAGGAGGATAAAAGGAGGAAGAGGAGGAGAAGGAGGAAGAGGAGAAGGAGAAAAAGGCTTATGCCTAAGTAAACATGCAAGAGTTGGGTTTTCTTTTATAATGTGAACTTCTGAGGAACTGTTGATGAGGTTGGCCAATCTATTAACTGAGTATGATCTTGAGTGACCAGAGAAGAGAGTGATGGGATGTGGGTATGTCCACAAGAAAAACAACAAGCTGCATCTCAACCTCAACCAGCATGAAAGGAGACATAGAACTGGAATCAGAGTTCTGAGCTTCAGCAATTCAAATTTCAAATGGAAACACTAACGTCTGTGTTTTACTCACACTCCACCCCCGGTCTCATGTTTTTGTTGTTGTTGTTTCTGATATGCTGGGTATTAAAACTAGGTCCTTGCACACTAGAGAAGCACTCTACCACCGAGCAACAAATATAGTCCTTTTCTTGATTTTACTTTGGCACAGGTTCTCTTCCTAAGTTGCCCAGGCTGACCTAGAACTCACTCTGTAATCCAAGATGGTCTTGGATTTGAAATCCTCTACCTTATCTCCAATACTTGTGACTTCAAAAGTGCATCATGCCTAGCCCTCATTCTATACCATAAATGATGACATTTGCCAGTGGGATTTGCAGAGGGCAGACTGAGGAAAAAGTCACTGTTTCTAAACACAAATGTGCACTGAAGAAGTCTCAGGAACCTAAGTGTGGTGTCTGAGTGAGAACGCCCCCACAGGCTCGTAAGTTCGAACACTTGGTCACCAGTTGGTGGAACTGTTTGGGAAGGATCAGGAGGTGTGGTCTTGTTGGAAGAGTTGTGTTCCTGTGAACAGACTTTGAGGTTTCAAAAGCCCATGCCATTCCCAGTTAGTGTTTACCACCCCCCTCTCTCTCTACCATATGGTTGTGTCTGAAGATGTAAGCTTTCAGGTACTTTTCCGGCACCATGCCTGCCTGCCTGCCTGTTGCCATGGCTCTTGCCATGATGCTCATGGACTCTTACTAGCTGAAACTTCAAGCCCCAAATAAACTCTTTCTTCCAAAAAAGTTGCCTTGATTATGGTATTTTATCAGAACAATAGAAAAGTAACTAAGTCCTTAAGTTTCTGGCTCAGGGTCTTTCCAGCTGAATGACTCACCACAGATGATAGAGAATGCAATCTGAGCCTCGAGGGCTATCTTCTGAGTTCTATCATTATAACTTCTACTGGTCTTGCTAGTACTAACTTTAACTATTTCCCAGAATTTATATTTCTATTTGCTGAAAGAAATATTATGCTGGGTGGTGGTGGCACAAGCTTTTAATCCCAGCACTTAGGAGGAAGAGACAGATAGATTGCTGTAAGTTCGAGGACACCCTGGTCTAAAAAACCAGTTCCAGGAAAGCCAGAGCTGTTACACAGAGAAACCTTGTCTCAAAAAAAGTAATTATATATAGATATTACATTACACTTTCAGCACTCTACTACAGCTGACTAAAACAAACAAACAAATAAACAGATAGAGAGAAAGAAAGAAAGAAAGAGTCTCCACAGAATCAAGCTAGGTCGATTACATACTTCTGGCCCACCAGGCTGATAGTCGAAAGCCTCGAATGTCTTCTTCCACTATTTCACCAATAACTACAGCTGAACAGAGGGCCCAAGTGTCCTTTCCCACACACACTTCCTGAGCTCCCCACTCAGAACCACATCACGGCCATCAGCCTTAAAATCCCATGCCCTGACAACTCTCCAACCTCCTGGAGCAGGGGGACTGAATGCTTCAACACCGACTTCTTGGTGCTTCTTCCCTCCAAGCCGGGAAGAACTTGGAAACTCATTTGTGGATAAACTGGAAGTAAATTTTAGTCTCCTCTCATCCACTGGCACGCATTTAAAACTCAAACAGCTCAAGCAGCAGCAGGTATTGAGCTCTGTATAATTCTTTCATATACCCACAAAAACGTTTAATTTAATTACACCCAGTAAGAAACTGACAATAACTAACAATAAAGTAGAACAATCATAGTAATATACAGTCAGACTTTTGTACCTCAGAACCCTACAGCCAAAAACTCAATAAAATACAGATGAAACATATTTAGGGAAAATGTGCCTGTATTGAACATGCATAGCTTTTTCCATTTGTTAGTATTATTTCCAAATAATATAGAGAAACAACTATATACATAGCACTTATATCATGTTCGGTATTAACAGGTAGTCTAGAGATGGTTTAAAATCTATGGACAGACAATTGTGTAGGCACTTTATTTCAGGTACTCAAGCATCCTTAGGTAGTATTTGCTATCATAATGTTGCTGAAACCAATCCCTAAAGATGCTAAGGGACAACTGTACTGTAATACAAGTTGTATCAATATATCAATTCCGTCTCTCTCTCTCTCTCTCTCTCTCTCTCTCTCTCTCTCTCTCTCTCTCTCTCTCTCTCTCTCACACACACACACACACACACACACACACCATTATGTTCACCATGTGTGACAGGATAAATGAGGCAGGCACACAGACACCGTGACACAAGGTTATTTACATGAACAAAAGCATGGCAACACTGGAGCAGTAGATCTAGTAATAGAAATACAATGTAACATGAGGAGGACAACATAGTTAGCATGGACACAATGAACAAAGCAATGGCCCCAAACTTCACTGCAGTACTCAAAATGGCAAGTAAAACTACAGATAAGAGGGGACACTAGGACATATCTTCTGCAGTTTAAAGGAAGAAAGACTGAGATGCTCCAGTCTTATAGAATGGATTTACTAGATGATAGGCAATTTTGTCCAGGTGATTACAGAGGCAGTACTCTTGAGTCATCACCACTTTCTTATTTTTCATATTTCTGGCTATCCAGAATACCACTAAATGCTGAGAGAGTTCAGTTAACTCAACAGCAAAATAAAAATAAGATTGAATGGTGCTTTATTATAAGAACTTTTTCTACATGACTGGAAATTAGTAGCTGTTTAGCAAATCTCTCTCATCTGGATTCTTCCCTTGAGATTTACAATCACTATTTCAGACTCACTGATGGTCTGGGACAACTACACAGTATTCTCCTGCTTGCGGTGTGAATACCCAGGGCTGCTAACCTGAATCCTGGAGCTGGGATTTGAACACCAAAACATCTGGATAAAGAGAAATAGCACAGGGTCAGGAACTCACTGTGGTGCAAGGAAACCTGGGATGCTCCCTGAGGAGGTTTGCAATCAAAGCTGAAGGATAATCTCAGGGGACAAAGTAAAGATGCTCACGATGGGATGCAGCCATGATTTCCTCATCTGCAGTGCCACGGTCATGGACACAGTATGGCAATGCCCTACGTGAGCACAAGACTCCATTCCAATTGCCGCACACAGGAAAACATACAGCAGTTCAATGCAACATATGAGGCAATCATTTCATAAACTAAATGACAACAACAACTCACATTAGTTCTGATCATAAAGCATGCACCAGAAATAACAAGTCAAAAACGGTACCAAAATAATTGTCCACAAAGTAATAACTAAGGAGTATGATAAAAATGATGTTTTCATATAGGTGACTGTTCTCTGGGACTTCTATGTCCCCCATTTGGAATTTAATTATCATAAATTTTAAGAACAGTATGTCACAAGTCTGCCATACCTAGTAGTTCTTTACCAAATTTACTAAGAAAAACAAATAATTTATAAGCACCATAGCTTTTTTTGGGTGGTGGGGGGAGATTATTTAATTTTTTTTATTTTATACCAAGCCCAGTTCCCCCTCCAGCCCCTTCTCCTATCCCCCATCTCCCCCCATCCCATCCCCCATCCACTCCTCAGAGGGGGTAAGGCCTCCCTTGGGGATTCAACAAAGACTGGCACACCAAGTTGAGACAGGACCCAGCCCCTCCCCCTCCATCAAGGCTGAGAAAGGTATCCCACCATAGGGAACAGACTCCAAAAAGTCAGTTCATGAACGTGGAATAAGTCCTGGTACCACTGCCTGGGGCCCCACAAATAGATCAAGCCACACAACTTTCATCCACATTCAGAGGACCTAGTTCAGTCCTATTCAGGTTCTCCAGCTGTTAGTACAGAGTCCATGAGCTCCTACTAGCTCGGGTCAGCTGTTTCTGTGGTTTTCCCCATCATGATCTTGAACACCCCCCCCTTGCTCATATAATCCCTCCTCTCTTTCTTCAGTTGATCTCAAGGAGCTCAGCCCAGTGCTTGGCTGTGGGTCTCTGCATCTGCTTCCATCAGTTACTGGATGTAGGTTCTATGATAACAATAGGGTATTCCACAGTATGATTACAGGGAAGGCCAGCTCAGGCACCCTCTCCACTATTGCTAGGAGTCTTAGCTGGGGTCCTTGAGGATTCCTGGGGATATCCCTAGCACCAGGTTTCTCCCTTACCCTTAATGGCTCCTTCTATCAAGATAGCTCTTCCATTGCTCTTTCTCTCTCGGTCCCTTCCCCAACTTGGCCATCTTGATCCCTCACGTTCCCCTCAACTCTCCCCTCCCTTTTACCCCCTCCCAGTTTACCCTGGAGATCTTAACTATTTCTCCTTCCTGGGTACTATGGCTTTTATAATTACTGAAAACGAAACAGGTCTTCTGAACTCCCTTTGTTCACCTATGGTTAAACAGTTAAGTATCATTTCAAAATGTGTTCTAATTGTTTACAATTTTATATCATAACTAATTGCCTGATATTAGTTATCTTAATCACAATGATCCCTTTTTCTAAATCAGAATCTAAACTACATATAGAAAGGATTATATTAAGTGAGGTGACTCAAACTCAGAAAGACAAAAATCATGATTATTTTAGATGCAGAGTATAAGAGGGGGGTGTAGGCTATGAAAATAGATAGGGGACCGTAAGAAGGGAACTAGAGGCATTGAAAAGGGGGTGGGGGAAGGCAAAAGGACATATGAAACACAGAACCATAAGGGAAGCCAGTGGAGAATGGGATATTAGAGAAGGGGGAGACTTGGGGAGAGGCAACAGAATCATCTTGATGAAAATGCCGAAATGAGACCTATCTTATTCTGCTTTGTACAGTGACGAAAATCTGGCTGAATCCAGTGGGCTTAGAACTTGCTGACTTTTCAGAATCTAGAAAGTTCCCTTCGCATAGGACATACTAACAATGATAGCAACAATACAATTCAACTGTTGTTGACATGCCTTCTTTTTAAATCTAGCTTGCTAGCCACAAAACTCGTCCTTGCCATATGAAAAAAAGACTGTGACAGACAGAGGGAATGTGCTCAGTATAAAGAGCACACAGAGCCTCTATATGTGCGCATTCATCAATGCTCCAGTGTCTAGAATGGAGTCTAGAGAGTCCCCTCCCAGAGGCAGAAAGTATTACATGAAGCTCTTCAAACAGAAGGTTCAGCTGTGATACATGCACCCAAAACAGAAGCTCTGTTTGCCTTGGCTCTTTAAAAATAACTTCTGAGAATTTCTTCGGAGACCAACTGGCAAACAGACTGTTCACACTGACCTCCTTGTTTGCTCAAGCATGGGCTAAAGAGTGAAACCACAACGTTTGGTCAGCAAAGCTACCTTCCTGCTGCAAGCTCCACTCAAAGAGGGCATTATGTCAACGTGGCCCCACCTCCAACTACTGCTGTAGTGCTCCATTCCTGTCACCAGGGAACATCTGTGTGCAGGACTTATTTGTGTATGTGAAACAGGATGTTCTTTGTGTATTAAGTACACGAGTAGAACTCATGAATATAGTTTAAGAGTGCTAAACCTCAAAGAAAGCATTTGTTTTTAATATAAGAAAAGTAGATTTTCTTGAATCTTGCACTCATACTTCACTGTCTATTTAGACAACTACAATATTTTTCCTCTAACCCTAGAAAGTGTATCTGATATTTAAATCATTGTTACTTCAATTAAAATTTACCTCGGTTAACTACATGTATGTAGCTATATGAATAATATATTAATAAACCATTTACTAAATAATTTTTGCAACAGAGTCATACTATGTAGCCCAGGTTGGCTCTGATTCTCCTGCCTCCATTTCCCAAATGCTGGGGAAACAGATATGTGCCATGCTTTACTGCATTCTAAATTTCCCTTCAGCAGAGTATTTTTGATTACTATTTTAAATTATTAATTTAAATTAATTTTATGTACATTCTTGATTATGAATTCTAGCTAATCCAGACTTGGATTTCATCTTTGGCTGACTTTTATTCTGACTAGTCAATGTTGCATTATAGAGTGCTCAAAGATAATAAAATATTATCTAAAAAGTTTAAACATGATCTCTGTTTAGATATTGTAGATCTGGTTCCAGTGCTCCAAAGCAATTCAGCATCCCAAAAGATAACTAACCACAGTCACAATACAGAACTAACTTCAGGGACAGAAGAGCCTTTGGTGACCTCACAGAACTCTAAGTTTACAATGCAGGAATATGAAGACTAATGAAATACAAACACTTGAGTGTTATCCTAAAATACAATAAATAAAAGTAAACTCAATAAAGATCTTTCATGAAAAAATACAAAATACATGGGAAACAAATAAAAATGAAATTCTTCTGTATGATAAAGTTGAACTTAAAATTCTCTAAAAAATAAAATATTTGAAATAGTTTCCTTTGCCATTTATAAAGACTCAATTTGAAGTAGTCAATTGAGTTCTGATCCATAACCAACTGTGAAGTCACCCTTACAATCAAGGCAGTGAACACTTCTACCAGTCCCTAAGTGATAATTCTAAATGTCCACTGTCAACATGACTGGATTTAGAACCACATCAGAAATATGTAGTGGATAGCCATCCCAGCATTGGCCTGGAAGTTCCAACCCCCATTGAGGCTTCGGTAATGGTCACGCCCACAAGGCGGGGCAGAGGAGGAAGCGGAAGACCCAAGATAGAGAGGAGGGGCGCTGTCTCTTGGTTCGGGGACGCTGGACACAGGAGGTAGACTGAGCAGAGTTCTCCAGAGAACACTGCCAGACTGCGCCATACCTTTGCCAGACCCTGCAATCTATCCCTTCATTAGTAAGTTACCCCACAAAATAAACCTCCCTTTTAACTACGTGGAGTGGCCTTAATAATTTCACCAATATCCTAGCTCAGTCGGTAGAGCATGAGACTCTTAATCTCAGGGTCATGGGCACCAGATATTGGGTAGAATATTTGCCAACAGATAATGACATATCTTGTATATGTTTCATATAACTTATACCCATAGCCTGAAGATGATTTTACATATTAGGTGTGCCTACATTTTGAATGTGACTCGTCAAACTAAGACAGGGGCAGAATTCCCCAGTGGTGTCAAGTGATCAAAGCTTTGCACTTCTAGATTAGAGATGCCTGATCTGTGATACATTGGAAGAGTATTTAATATGTTCGGAACACAAATCCCTTGATAAATGCTTTGCAAGTGTGTTCTCCCCAGATTCTCTCTAGGTAGCCCTAGCTGTGCTGGCACTCACTTTGTAGATCAGGCTGGCCTGGAACTCACAGAGATCTGCCTGTCCCTGCATCTGAGTACTGGGATTAAAGGCATTAGTCACCAGCCCCAACTGGGTTCAAATTTTAAGTTCTATGCTGTTTTCTACTCAGTATAGTTTAAAGTTTTACATGATTCTCTATGATTCAGTTAAATTTCTTCTGAAATATAATATCATGGCTACTATTTGCTTTTGTTTTGTTTTGTTTTGTTTTGTTTTGTTTTGTTTTGTTTTAGGTAAATATCCAGTTCACCCACTGAAGTTTCTCAAAATTTTTCCCTTTCTTCTTTTAACTACTGTCAAGAATTAAGAAGGGTCTGGGATTTTCCCTTACCTGTAAAATACAAATTAGTCTGCCATGACTTCATTGACCCTGGCAGAAGATGCCAAAACACTTCTTAAGTGTGAGGAAAAACAGTTATTCCAGCCAAAGAGACATATAGAACTTGCTTGCATTCTTTGAGCCCAGGTGAAGCTGGACACCACAGTGCACACCTGCAATCCCAGTACTCCTACAGGGAGCGGGGAGGTGAATCAGGAGAGTCCCTAGTCTCCAACAGTAGAGTGGCAAAAGTCAAGGAAACCATCTCCAACAAACCTGAAGGAGAAGGCTGACACTGGAGGTTTCTCTCTGACCCACACACACATAGGCTGTGGCACATGGGAGGCCACACATTAAGAGAAAAGCAATGGACTATATAGGAATGGTTCTATTTCTGTATTCTCCAGGGGATAAAAGTTCATAATGCCAAACTGCATTGACAGCTGGAGCTTTGTAAGTTTACAAGGGCACAATAAATTATTCAACTTAGTTTGTAAAGTAGTACATAGTGGTTACTATGTACTTTTATTTTCATACATAATTTTCTGATCAGGTGGCCAGTTTCTACCCCCAAAAATGTGCCTTCTAAAGCTCTGACTGAATGATATTGCCAGAGCCCTGATTGGATGATATTGCGGCAGTCCTGGTCGGATGATACTGCAGGATCTCTGACTGCATGATTCTGCAGGAGCCCTGATTGGATGATACTGCAGGGGCCCTGATTGGATGATTCTGCAGAAGTGAGGCTGTGATAGAGGTTACATTGCATCTATAAATAAACTTTAGGAAAAGTGCTGATTTAATAATATTTCCTTCATCCCATGAGCATGGTTTAACATCACCATTTTTATATCTTTATTTCCCTTAGGAAGTTTCTGAATTTTTCAGTCTGGATTTTGGTTGCATTACAAATGTAACCTTTTAATTTCATTTTCAATCATTGTTGGTTAGCTGTAAGCATGCAAATAACCAGCACATTAACCTTATTCTTTAGTCAGAGTTTTACTTATTGGTTCTAAAAGCTGTTTTATGTCATATCCCTTGGATTTTTTTTTTAGCTCAATAATCATAGATGGTGACAGTATTATCTCTCAGTTTCTAATCTTTCTGTTTTCATTCTCTTTATTTGATGTATTAATTTCTTTGGGCTATAGTAATAAATTTATTACAATATAACTTGAAACAATATAAACGTATTTTCTCTCAGTTTTTGAAGCTTTAAGTCCAAATCAGCCTACAGGCCTAAAGTCTCTGGAATACTTTTCAGTGAAGAAGGAAATTTGAAGGACTGTTCTGCCTATTGGAAAAGTTCATCAGTTACTTTTTCCTGTGTCCTGAAGAATTTCTGGCAGTTTGTTCTGTGAGGCAGGAACCTGAAGGACCATCTTGCCTTGTTTTGGCAAAGTTCAGTGGTCACCTTCCTATGGTTCCTGCATGTCCAGTTTATCAAGCAGTCTAGGCAAGAGCAGTTTTTTGCCCAAATGGCTAGCCTTTTCCACATTGTAAACAAATTCCATAACAATTTCCTTCGATGCCCATCATCCTCTTTGAAGCACCTGGTCCTGCCAGAAGCAGAGGCATCTCATTGTCCAGAAAAGTCTAAGTTTTTAAAACATTTTAAACGTGGTATTCTGTGGTCTTTGAAGTACCTATCTATCTGAAATATAACTTGGTATATCTAGAGAACCTAACTAACATGACTATAAGTTTGATTAAATTGTATTTTTTAGAATTGTATGTTACATTTTTAAATGAGCTACATAAACATAACACCCTAAACAAGAGTAGAAATAAATGTACAGTA